>NW_018408629.1:1382718-1496755 GCF_002113885.1 Mizuhopecten yessoensis
GTTTTCTGCCTTGTGACGTTAATGCACGATACGTGTTGTAAGTGTATTTATACTGTATTTAAAGTGTATTTATATTGCATCTATAATGTATTGATAGTGTATAAAGGTAATATTAAATGCATGTAATTGGAATTTCAAGATTCGAAGTATCGTAAACGTTTATGATAATGTTTAAAGTAAAATAACTATTTTGCTGAAGTCCTAGATGTTATTCTTATATCAATGAATAATTCCTTGTTGGAAAATATAATAAATAAGTACCAGAAAGTGTTGTAATTTTATTATCTTAGTACTGGTCATTGAATTGTTGAGATTTGTAGATTGGATTTTACTCGAATGTGACATATATGCATGTAGAGCTTATACGTATTTTTATTGTGTATTTCAGAATGTTTCTATTTATAAGCATTAAAATGCGATAGAACCGAACCCAGCGACTTTGTCTTATTTTCGACAACTTCCCACCCGCTACACTATGTTAACCTCGTTAGCGAACATTTAACAGCTAATGTACAAGTTCAATATATTTAAGATACATATATAAGTTCCGATTTTTAATTTGGGTCTTTGCATGTGACTGGATGGGGCTTGAACCTGGGGTGACTATAGCCTATTTCAGGGGGCTTGTTGAACCTTATAATTATATCAGTCATTATTCCAATGTCTGTTACGATGTCAATGTCAATTACAGGCTTGTAGATTGTTATCAAAATCTGTATTGGTGACGTCTGTACATAGACCTATTAAATACTGGAAAAGTCATCAACATAAACGTGTACAGCTGCATCAGAATACGTGCACAAGATACCAAACACGGATTAAGGGAGCTAACTCCAAACACGCCAGTTAAGTTTCATTGACATGCAAGTTGTCTCCCTTCTCAAGATATATAAATTTGATTGGACTATTTTACCTTTTTTGACCTACATAACTTCGGTCAGTTTTGTAAATGTTGTCTTAATTTTCTTGATTGTCTATTTAATGATGAAAAGGGCGTAAATGCCAAACATTATTTCAAATAGACATGTATTGTACGGTTTCGCTAAAAGTCATCTTGCTGCATGCTACTTCAATTATGAAGCTTGAAGTGTATGCGACCTTAGCGATTATATAACCAAGACATGTGTTGAATGGTATTTCAGATGTTGTATTAATATATATAAAGTGTTGTAAACATATCCAAGTGTACCCCAAAGACAGATTTTGTCGCACTGAACATGTTACTCGTTAAACCAACAAGCAGTCTGCAAAGTCCTGCAATCTAGAAAATCACCAAGGTTAGGGAACTAAGTCAAACTTCAGCAATACCGGAATTGTCGAATGAGGAATGAGAAAATGAGGAAAGCTCCTGGAATTTTCAAAAAGTGGCAAGTTCAAACGTCATGTACAAAAGGCATACACAAAGCAGCCAACATTTGTCATACCCAAGTTTCTGTTGGACTTTCTCAACCAATGAGGTTGTGTAACCCTCTTCGCAGGTGCTAATAAAACCACATGCATACATTTTACTTGGTAAATTTACATTGTTCATATGCAAAATACGTCTGGTTTGATTGTGGTCCTAATCTCAATGTTGTACATGTACTTGTATAAAACTAAGCGTGTGAGTTATTGTCATGCTTGATATCTAATTGCATTTAAACAACAAATTTTCAGTGATTGGGTTGTGACTATCATGAACTGTTAGTGGTAGAATAGTTGAATGTTTATATGTGTCTCAGTCATCAAAGTGGTTTGAACAAAAGTCAAACAATAGTACAAGTTCAGTTATAAGTATATGACGTTAAACAGTTGCTTTATAATGGAAATATTGAAGTAATCATGTATCAGATAAAACATTGATACCCTTGTGCTAATTGTTTCTCAATTATATGTATATAACTTTGTGGCTACCATGATGATGGAGATTTACTTCATTTCGTTCTGACGCTGCTCAAACAAAGTTATATGAAGGTGCAATACCGTGATGATTTAACGAAAGAGATGCAATTGTTGCATAGGTAATTTTATCAAAGCATTCAAGTATCTAGTGTGCGTAGGAATATCCACAATATGAAACGCGTCTCAGGATTGATTAATACTATCATATTATCTCCCTCAACTCGAGCCAGATTTACCTGTTTGTGTGTCACTCTTCGAAACCTGTACCTGTGAATAGACGGAAACACCACATACAGTCACTACAGCATGAGCAGTTCCAAGGTAAGTTGTATCAACATTTAATTTATTGTTTCTGTAATGATAAAGATATTTTTCAATTAATATTTTTTATGTCTGTAAATGATTTAGAGTGTAGGTATTTGCTATAGCATATTTGGATTGAGGGCAGCTACCACGTTCTCTGCTTAACATTCGTTTAATGTTTAATGTGTTAGTTGAAAAGCGCTTGGACAGTTTAGCGTTGAGCACACGTACGTATTATCTCCCTCACAAGATGTTTCATATCCGGGACTCGAAAGTAGTCATCACAAATGTGTTTAAAATAAAAACATGCTATTAAAAGATGTTCCACTGTAAATGGAGTGTCACATGCGTAGCATGAAGGTGGGTATTCTCGTTTTAAAAGGTACAAATGTGTAAGATGTGTGTGCCCAGTACAGAGTCGAGAGAGGACAACTTCCCGACTGGGAACAGATGTTTTAATTTTCGGTTGTACTATAAAAAGTTTGTTGCTGATTTCGAGAGACCAGCGTTGCTGCTATTCTTTTTGAATGGCTGTACGAATGATAGGTTTAAAATCTGTATATGGTAGTTTGATATTAGTTTGTTCGAGATTTAACGCTTAACTATTTTGCTTTTCTGTCAGCAAATTCGTTGCCTATAATTCCGACATGGCTCGGAATCCATAGTGAAGTAATTTTAGATTTCTTTAAGATACAAGATATGCGAAAAGTAAGGTTTTGTACGAGTGTGTTTTTAGGATCTCGTACCTGTAAACTTTGTAGGACAGATAGAGAGTCTGAACAAATGATTGCCTTTTTAATTTACATCATTTACACATGTCATTTGAATAAATAAAACTTAAAAGAAAAGTAAATGGATTATATATCAGGTTTATTTCGTTCTAGTCTACCAGCAGACAGTTGTTGTCTAACATTGCTGAACGAGGCGTTTTCAGCTGCTAAAAAAGACAAGGTATAAAGATATTTTGTATCATCATATCGACTTTTTGTATTCGAAGCAGTTGATATTTTCTTGAAACTAACCTAAGTCTTGAACGTTGTAATAAAACATGTCAATAAGATGGCATTACACTCAGTTGTGTTCTGCTAGTAGTATAAATTATTATAATATAACAATTTGTTTGACAGAAAAATCTGAAACAAGAGGTATGTTTATCTTTTTTTTTTTTAAAACGAGACCTCATAAATGTTTTGAACACACGAACTTTATACTTAAGGATATATTTGTATATATTTATTCTCAATAACACTTGTGAAAACTAGTATATAACTGTTCTAAACAGTATAAAAAACATGATAATGTACGTATGATAATAAAAATAAGTTTTTCTTTGTCTAGGTCGGATTCAAACATTTTCGCTGACAAATGCTACAACATCAATGGATTCCTTATCCCTTTCATCATCGCCCTCAACGTTGTAGCAGCTATGACAATGTTCATTGTTTTACAGGTCATGGCTTACAAAGGCCATACAATTATTGACCCTTTCATACTTAGAGCGTTCTTAGTAGCACTTATTTCTACGAGTATAGCTATACCAACTTTTTGCTTGGTGTTACATAAATGCAAATATCCTTCAAAACCTACAGAAATTAAACGGAAAGAAATAAAGGTATACTTTACAAGAGTTTTGATTTCTGTACGATTTTAAAAATTATCCATTCTTGCATTGCTTGGAATAGGTGTGATCGGAGCTTGTGCACAGGATTTAAATATGTACAGAAAATGCTATGCTGGAATGCGCCAGCTGATTCCTAAAGTAGAGCTTGACTTGGATATTGCTTACAATTCTATTGAAATAGCATTTGTAATTTTTCAATGGGTCTTCGTTGCTTTCAAATCGAGCAATTTGCGACATTCTATTTACAACATTCTATTTACAACAGGATTGCTTTGATGTTTATACTACTTGCTGATGTTACCTTGTGGCTATATCACTTCGCGTTAGAAACTTCGGTTGGGATGAACACGTTCCGAATATACAACATCACTGATATAGACATTATACCAACGCCAAATGCAACAACAGTTCAGTTATGTAGATATAACTCGCACAACGACTTTATAGCGAGGGTGTGTCTGCCAACAAAAACGGAGTTTCCACTGCTCATTCTGATAACTGTTTTTGAAATGTGGCACGACTCGTCTTATGCTAATTTGACTACCCGATCATTACGAGAACAATCAAATAATGATAAAGTCGAAAACAAAGCTTCAAATTCACAAGGGATTCCATCATCAGACATTAAAGAAAGGTCTTCTAGTTTCACTCAAAATGACGAATCCAATTCACCAGTTGTTGAAATGCTGCCAGACTCGTCTTATGCTAATTCGACTTTCCGGTCATTACCAGAGGAAAACAGTAATGTTGAAGTCGAAAACAACACTTTAAATTCAGAAGAGATTCCATTATCAGACATTAAAGAAAGGTTTTCTAGTTCAACCCAAAATGACGAATCCAATTCAGCAGTTGTTGAAATGTTGCCCGACTCGTCTTATGCTAATCCGACTTCCCGGTCATTACCAGAGCAAAACAATAATGATAAAGTCGAAAACAAAGCTTCAAATTCACAAGGGATTCCATCATCAGTCATTAAAGAAAGGTCTTCAAATTCAACCCAAAATGACGAATCCAATTCACCAGAAAACAAATGGAATGATGTTAATTTGTAATTGCTATGTGTGTTGCAATATTGAGTTGATGACGGGTAAAAGCAAACAGACAATCAATGACAGTATATTCTTTATCTGCACGTTCTGCACGGCTGTGTATTTCATCAGTAACATAATTTCAGGTTGTAAAGTAAAGACTACTATCGGAAATATTGAAATCGCAGGAAACGTTTTTAATTTGATTTCTGTTTCATTTCAAACGTTTTTGTTAACTGTGGCTAAACCTAATGTTCTTAAAACTGCCTCTGCTGGAACTGATGAAATTAAAAAAAAGACCGAAGTTAAGAATATTGCGAACTCTTTGTGTCGGTCTGGCATGGATGAATATGGGATTTTGGGCAATTGATAGTTTTATTGGTACAAAACATCCATCAATCGCAGAACCAAAACAACAAGTATTTGGAAAAGAATACTGGGATTTTATTTTGCATTTTATATATCCTTTTGTAATATTTTATAGAATAGAATCAGCTTTCCACTTCTGGGATATTGTGTACAAACTCGATGGATATAAATGAGTTACATTTAAAATATATCTATAGAAAGAGGTTCCCCAACGAGTGGTTGTTGGTTATCATATTTATCTGACTCCACTTGATTAATTTTCAAAATGTTTAAAAGACACGAGGTTTACCGAGGATCTTTTACAAATTGAAATGCTAACTCACGAGAGTTTAATAAATAGGACCATCACGAACTTTGGAACCTTCCTCTCGCATAACGTTCTGATCTTATATCGGAAAAAAACGTGTTTCTCTTGGGATAACACAATTCCTGTTTCTGATCGGGGAAACCATTGTCATGATCCATTACGTACATGACGTAGCAAAGCATTGGTATTTGACGTCATAATTAGACAATTGACCAATGAGTTGACGTCCAATGTGCTACTCACTAGTGGGTAACCAAAACTGTTTACCAACTCCCAGCAAGTTTATTCATTGAGTCGGGAAAGAGGAAACCTAGAGTGGTTGTGGGAGAAATATATTTAAATGATATATAAACACGAAATACAAATCACTCTTAAATCATGGTTTAAATAGTATGAACAACCTATATCTGTAAAACTTCGAGAAAATGATTGATCTCATTGAATCCTTGGCTGTTGCAGCCACACTAGAATGCCATTAGTCAAAAATATTTCGTATTTATATATAACTGATCAATATGTAATATTCATGTTCATACTGAGTTAAAAGTGGAAAAATCCGTTAGGAAATGTCCAATTGTACGAATCCTAAAATAAATAAAATAAGGCCTGCATTGAAAATAATCCATCAAATATCTTTCAACACATTTTTCAAATTAACGTCGGTAAGAACTTTATTTTGTTTATGTAAGTGACGGTATCCACCATTACCAATAAAATAATATTCACGTTTGTCAATAAACCTGAGGCAAAGGAATATTCTTTATATTAAGGATTCGATACATGAAGTTGTTATATTTGACCAATAATCAATATGTAGGTCTACATTATGTATTATTTTATCGGATGATTATCTTAATTTGATTTCCATATAATCGAGATTGAACTTGAACTTGTAGTATTATGAATGTAATTTTAAATAGATTTCTACAGATATTAATCAAATTCTACAGCAAATCATCAGATTTCCACAGAAATTGGTTTTTTTTATTCAATAATCAAATCGGTTTCTTGTAAAAAGAATAATACATGTGCTTTCGCAAAAAAAGGACAATGTTTATCTGTTTTGTAAATACTTCTGAATCAATTATAAGATGTAAAAACAAATCAGAATTTGAATTACGCATCCGAATATGTTGTACAATTGGCATGATATTTTTTGTTAGCTGCTTTTGGATTAACAGAACATCTTTGGTGTTTTTCCTGTAAGTATATTCATATATGCAGCAATCTAATGAAACACGTCAAACATACATAACTTTTAATTTTTAAATACAACAACAACAAATTAATTGACAATCTTGAATCCGACAACCATAAGGATTTACAGATTACTTTTGTATTGAAAATAATCGTGTATGTTGTAATTGCTTTTCGTGCATTTATGTGTTGTTTTTGCAATATAGTTATGATTTTAAATGGGAAGCAAGCTTACCTCTAATACAATGCATGATACATAGAAAGGTATCACACATTTGTTATGTTGAACATTTTTAGATTCACACGTTTTTTCATGAATTTACGTTCCATTTTCCCCTCCAATAGATTAAATTGTTCTTTCGACGTCTGCCTGAATAGGATCGAATGGATTTCGAAAATACACAAATACAAAATGCCTTGTATGCCTTCAAAATTTTGAGATTGATAGTTTCACTGGGATGAAAAGCTTATGACATTAATGAAACGAAAATGTCATCAATTCAAAAAATATTTTAAATCCTTTGGTAAAAAAGTGCTTATACGACAGTTTCATAAAGAAAGCAATCAGCATCCTGTCGGGAGAGGGGCTTTACAAAACATATTCCAATAAGAGTTTGTTGAGACAAATGACGTTTAACCATTTAGTGCTGGTTACGAGTTATTTTACAAAATTGGCCATTGCTAATTTTTATTTTTATTTTCAAATCATTCCTAAATGAAAACAATATTTCTTGGACTTGACGTGAGATATGAGGATGAGCACATTCCCTCTTACGTTTACTACAACACTGATAAATTAGTTGCTACCGTGTCCATGAAAACCATTTATTTTATTTGTATATAAATAATTGCATGCATAATAAAGTTAAAATTTCAATATATCGGAATTTGTTCTTGTTTTTGCCCTTTTTTTTGCTTTGTTTTTGGTTTGTCTTTTTTCTAACTCTGTTTTTTTTCTCTCCTAAGTTTCTCTCAAAGCGCATAAAACATGCAATTTATGAAAGTAGAAAAGATGTCAAGGCAGCGTGGTTTGGTTTAGTTTGCTTGTGTTTTACGTCATATTAGCTGCAATAGTTATTGAAGGACGTGTCAAGTTTTTGTGGTGGAGGAAAACCTGAGAGCAAGGTGAAAGATCACCCACTTGTGGTCAGTGCCTATCGGTTTCCCCAAGTAGGCCTCCAGGCAGCTTATAATCTTGACTGCTTTCAATGACAAACACAAGCAATTTATCACCAAGGTATTTTTTTCTTTTCGTACTATGCTTAGGGCCACGAACCACGCTTTTAAATTATGTAATTATTGTATGACGTTGCTGATTTGCTGAAACCTTTTGGACACTGAGAGGTCAGCAAGGCCTCGTCCGTTCACTGACTTTTATGTCCCTCATATATGCCAAGCAAATTTATTGTGTAAGCGTCATAATTACAACGACGTCAAATTCGAAACAGAAGTACCAACAGGTGTTATTTCTGCTGTTATTAAAGCAGTACTGTGAATAAGAGTTAAGGTTTTTGACGGTAAACATCATGTTGTGTGCTACAGGTGCTGTTAGAAGAACAACATTTCCAGAGCCACTGGTTATATTTTTGAAGTGCCATCAATTTCTGTTTTGTGTATGTGTGTATGGATTGAAGGGATATTATTGATTTGATTTGTATTTTGCACCGTTACTTAAATTATCAAAACGGATATGGGGTTAAAGATAAGATAAACAAGAACGGATGTTTACTGACTTAGATATAGATTTTATTCCCAACACACTTAAAATCAGCTGAGTACGGGAAAATCTTAAACCTTTCATACAGCAACGACAGAGGAGATAAAACGTTATCTGTTAGTACGGAAGATGCTACTTCATAAGAATTACAAACGTCAATCAAAATGTACACATTGCTCTGCAACATATCATTTGTGCTTTAAAACATTATCTATTAACTTCAATTGTTTCCCTAACAAACGCAGGAGGAAATTCGATAATCGGTTATATATCTTGACACCCTCAGAAAGCCTATCTGATAAACGAAGCAGGTTTTCTTCAGTTAAGAGTGGAAGTCGTGCGATGTTGATTAAATCTTTTATGATGTGTCAAGAATTTTAAAAAAGAGTATCAGGTAGAGACAGAGTTTTGACAAAAAAAGCAAAGTATGAATGATGGAACTTGAAAAATCCTAAAGCAAATAAAGATAACAGAAAATAAGGAAAGAAAAATCGATATGGACATATTGTGCAATAAATAACCTTGTCCACTTCACCTTGTCGTCTGTAACCGGTTCTTCCTAACATTGTATTGCTATTAATTATTTTAAACCGTTAAAACACAAACAAATAAGTGTGCAATCCGTCCAATATGTTAGTTAGTATTCTGTGGTTATTATCCCAACTTGCCAATATTTATGTTTCAATAGGGACAGCTCACAAAAAAGGTGACACCGAATTTTAAAATAAAATGAGATAAGGTATCGATTCAATTAAACAACAACAAAAACAACAGAAACTAAACATATAGTCAGAACAAAGAGAAGTACATTATGGATCCCGTGAAAAGAAATGCAAAACCAAATTTAAAAAGAGGAATTAGTGCTAAGTTTGATCATCTGATAATAATAATTTCAGTTTAAGACTGATAAAATGAAATTAACGTAAAAATAGAAAAATTATTTCAGAATATCTTATTGTATAAAACTCAAATCATAAGGAATCAGGCAACAGATAGTCTAAAAAGTCATTTGTCTACAATGCATAACAGCATATGTACATTAAAGTAAAAGTCTAAGGATTTGCACAGAAAACCATTCGAACATATTTACCTTCGTCCATAGGTATCACAGAAAACCGTTACTTCATAACTTTGGTCGTCATGCTAAATGATTAAATGATATATGCTTTCCAATTTGTAAACGATTGAATATTGAGGTGAAAACTCTGAGTGATGTAGTATGTAAATAGATAACGTGACTACATAAATTTCATGTAGTAACGATCTCCATGCCACATACGATTAAGAGTTATTAATAACAAAATATTCGTAAGACATGTTAAGGCTGTTGTATTATGAACACAATATGGGATATTTCTTATAACTGAACCTTCCTCTAATGCCGTGCAATCCTTACTGTTATACGTCAGTAAAACATTAACATGTAACGTGTATAAAACTCAAATACAAAGAAAATTTCGATTTTGAAATAAAACTTAATGACAAAACACACTGCATTCTCTATAAGCGCTAATAAAATGGAGTTATGCAGGATGAAAAATCGATATTTTCAATCATTTTTTGAAGATTTACCAAGGATCTTGTTTTGGTATACTTCAAAATGCAAAATAGATAACACAGGGGCACATGTTAATCTAAAATCATTGTAAATGTTTAATAGGTAGGAATTTCTACTTGTCATCCTGCTATGGACTTAAAATATATTAAGCTGTCGCAGAAAAGCTGACCATAAGTACCCTCTCAAACGGAGAATCACCAACACTTTCTTTTCCCAGTCCTTGTCATTGATCATCGAATTGCTTTCCCTGAATTCGAAATTATGGTTTAAATCGCTATTAAATAACTTATAAAGAAATAAACCCCAATTAATTTGTTATTTTTTTGGTTACTGCTCATCTGAACTGAAAACGTTTGAAACTTTGTTTCCAAACATGTGGTGGATACCTTTTGGATTCCATGGGATGAATGAGTAAAATCAGCCGGGAATAGTACCTTTATTCTGACAAAAGTAAACAACACCACATATTTGTTTGGAGTTAGCTCCCTTTCTCCCTGTGCGTTATGTTGTGCACAAAGTGTACGATCGAAGATGCAAATATCCTGGTAGAATGACAAATCGAATCATATAGATAACAGGAATGCAATGCATTATGGGTAAGGCTCGGACACTCTATTTCTCATTAACGTTTCCCACTTGCATCGGTGCGGATCTTAACATGAAGGATCTACATCTATTATTAAATTAAAACTTTCAACATAACTCATGTTTAAACAGCATATGTAAAGCATCATGAAACTTGGTGATTAATCTGCCATTTATTATTTTATTTGTATATAAATAAATGCATGCATAATAAAGTTGAAATTTCAATATATCGGAATTCGTTCTTGTTTTTGCCCTCTTTTGGCTTTGTTTTTTGTTTTTGTCTTTTTACTAATTCTTTATTTTCTCTACTAATTTTCATTCAAAACGCATAGAACATGCAATTTATGAAAGTAGAAAAGATGTCCAGGTAGCGTGGTTTGGTTTAGTTTGTTTGTGTTTAACGTTCTATTAGCAGCTACAGTTATTGAAGGACGTGTCAGGTTTTTGTGGTGGACGAAAACCGGAGTGCCAGGAGAAACCGCGTGTTTTATACTCTTTATTTAAACTGAAGATAGGAAGGTACTTAAGATTTGGTGATGACATTTTTCAACAAACCTTGTATTTAAACAGGAAAGTTAAAGCAACGTGATATTTGGTGATAACATTTCGCAATCGCACCAACGCAGATATGAACACGAGGAATTAACTTTATAATTCTTTATTTCTTTAACGAGGATTACGAACAGCCCAAGGGCTACAAGTCGTTTTCCTCACATTTAACAAACAATTGAACGGTACAACATTTACATTATTAACATACAGTACAAAATACAGGAAATGCATGAACATTTACATTGGTCATTCGCACCACTTCATGACACACACACACACACACACACACACACACCCACCCACACACACACACATACATACACACAAACAGATAAAGACATGGAGAACAACAAGAAGGAAGAAAGACAGAGACAGGCAGAGAAAGGGAGAGAGGGACAGAGAGAGCAGGAGAGGGAAAGACAGACAGACAGAGAGAGCGAGGGAGAGGGGGATGGGGAAGAGACAGGCAGACAAACAGACAGACAGACAGACAGTCTACTTGAATCTATTACTTCCCTCGATATATTTAAAGACAGAGTGAAAAGTATGAGTATTGGTCTGTTTGGTCAAGAGAGTTTGAGCCGTTAATAAGTAATGTACAGAGCTGATAAGGTATTGCATTAAGCACAGTGTCTGGATTTACGTTTGGTGATACAATTCTAAATACAGTTTGTAAAAGGGAATTTACTTATATCTTTAAACGCAAACTTTCAATAAATCCCGTGCTTAAACAATATATTTGAAGCAACATGAATTTTGTTGATTAATCTTTCTACAAACCCAGTGTTTAAACAGCAGATTGGAAGTTACATGAAATTTGGTGTCTAAATTTTCAACAAACCCTGTGTTTAAACAACATATTTGAAACAACATGACATTTTGTGATTAATCATTCTATAGTCAGATTGGCAGTCACATGAAATTTGGTGTTCAAATTTTTGCCCCGTATTTTTTTTTAACAGATTTGAAGCAACTAGAACTTCGATGAACCTTCTAAAAACGCAAGATCACTTTTGCAAGAAAACAAATTTTATTTATAATTCAATCGAAGAAATTGTATGTCAATGTGACCTGATCATTGCTTACCACACCTTCAGCTCAAGCTGAAACAGAAGATGAGTTTGGTTAATCTCCATAAGAAGGAAGAGGTGCAGAGGTTTTCTTTCATGTTTAATGTCCTCGCAACAGCCAGGGTCATATAAGAGTGGGTGTCTAGGGAGACACCGCCTTTTGCGATACACATCTGCAGGATACAGGAGATATTTTCATGATTTTTTCAACGTCCCCTAAATACAGGACAAGTAAGAAATCAACCCCAATCTGCAGGGGGCCCCACATTAGTCGCCTCTTACGATCTTGCAGTGGGATACAGCAGACCTTTTCTTTCCCCGCACCTGTACGGGTAAGGTGCAGAGATAATTGTCTGAAAAGTTCAGTGTAACAGACAATGTAATTCCCTGTAACCTAGGGTAGAGACACATCTTCACCCTGACATGTAATGGCTTGATGAAAATTAACGTAATGATGAGAGAGGTATTCCCAAAACAAAACACAGGTTTTGACGGTTTTATTGGGTTTAACGTCCTATTAAAGGCTAATCAGGACTTCAGTAGAAATGGCCGTACCCAAAAATAAAGGGCATGTCTAAGATAAACATGGATAGTGTATTCATACTGCACAACACATCTGCTTATGTATATATATGTATAAACTACATTTTGAATACATCATTTTAGAAGAATGAAATAGTTTTCAAGAAGTGTTTTTCCCAGATTTAGGACTTGTGAAAACCATGGTTACTACATCAAAAATCATTTCACAAAAAAAATGATTTTCGACGAAACATTTAACCCCTCAGATAGGAATTTTTTTTCTCAACCCGTCTGAAATTAAATATCACCTACTCGGTAACAGAAATACTCAGGTTTGAGCTTAGTTCATTCCAGTAGCATGTCCACAATATTAATTCGTGTGCTGAATTGAAAAAATATACTACATGAAAACTAGCTTTTGTTGTGTAGACACAGATTTGTAAATGACAAAAACTGTAGCCTCAAACCAAATGCAACTTGTTTTTCCTGCAAACATTATTAAGCCCACATACTCAACTTCATGCCAATATTATTATTATTTTTATAGATGTTTAGATGTTATATAACATGTGTTATTCATTGTACAATTATATCATTCATGGCCAACGTATGCTACTGTTCATTGCTACCACAGATATTCAGTGCAATGAAATTAGCACTGGTTTTACGTACTCTCTCTTTCGAGGACGAGTAACTAGACGTGCTGCAGTGTTCTGGCCCTGTGCAGACAACTATTTAGTTTGACAGGTATACCACAGAGCATGGCTTTACCATAGCCCAACCGCGAGGTAACAAGTAAATGAACCAAAGTCTTAAAATGCCAGATACAGCCGATGTCCTTGGTCTCTTAGTAACAGGATTTGGCTATAGCGTTCATCCTGTTACTGATGTCTGTCAAACGAGCTTCAAGTTTCTCAGATATAGTATGGCAACAGTCCTGTAGTTAGATAACAATGTAAATGTTTGTGTTGTCAGCGCAGCATAACAATTGTTTATATTCTCAGAAACAACGTATTACGTGTTTAATTTTCCTCGTTTTTGAAGCGTATTAATGTCATTGAGTCTTGTCGCTATAGTATACTTGTTTTTAAATCATACCTACAATATTTATGTTTAGAAAAACGCTTCGTAGAATATATCTGTAAGACACAACCCATTGTTTCTTTTCAAGTCTCATGTCCAATAAACCTCAATCAGAGGAATACAATCATTGATACTCAAATCATCGATAGAACAACTGTGTCCTAGTGAAGTTTAACACTGGTCTAACGGCCAATGAATGTCAACAATATACAATTGTTTCATCGCTATTTGGGGAACAGTCAAATACACCATCCCGAGGTAGGGGAAAGCCCTGGGGAACTATTGTATTTGCCCGAGGCCGCTAGGCCAGGGGCAAATAGTTCCTCAGGGCTTCCCCCTACCGAGGGATGGTAGTTTTTACTGTTCCCCAAATAGCATTGAAACAATTGTTTCATAACAAAATAAATATTAGTATCAACGATGCATGCAATGTCATTGCTTCAACACTGAGTCGCGCTCACCGGAACGCTTGAACGGGGCTCTCGAGGGGGGATTTCTGCGCATCTAATTCGCGCCGGGTAACAGTTCACTCTGACCGGGAACACAGTTTTAACTGTTTCACCCCTACAGCCGAAATTGGACAAAAGGCAAGAAACAGTCAAAAATGACTAATTATAATTTATATAGACTATTGGGTAATAATTGTTCTTATTCCTCATTGTTTACAGGAATGGTCTAATAAATCTTGCTGTTTGATTGCAATTTTTGTATGTTATCCACAGTCCATGTTTTTTGAATCCCTAATCTAGTATGCATCACATTGACATTAAATTAAACCATGTCTATATATGTCTACATAAATGAAAAATCGTGTTAATTAATTAGTACTGATCACTGCCTCTCTCCCACACGAAGCTATAACAGCTATCAGTTAATGAATTCTTCATATCGGAAATTGTATAAAATTCTAAATCGCGTATTTTCCATAGGTTTCTTTGCGTGTTATGTAAGTAATTCGTCTATCATTGTCAATGTTATTGGTTGATGTATTACAATCAAATTGGGATGTGCGTTGTGTATTGGCTATTTAGCGGCTTTTGGTTATGATATATAGTGTTTTGTATAAAGGTAGTATGTGTAATAATGACGGGATGACAACAATAGCAACAACCTTAGATTCACAATAAAGCATTCTCATTTTATCTGCTCTTAAAGTGTACAATACCCGGACCAAAACGAAGCATTTTATCTAATAGTATTTTGGCCAAATCACGTTGTCATTATGAACATAGGGACATTCCTCTGCTGTCTGTGGTTCGCTCCAGTCTAAAAACTTAATTCAACTGACGTTAAAGTTGATTGGTTACTGTTGAATCAATACTGCCTTAGCTACAGGTACACGTGTCAAGCCGTTGATAATTTTATAAAAACTGCGTCATTTCAGGATGATGGTATTTATCTTACTACAGCATTTTCGTTTTTGTTAATATGAAAGTCTGGATAATCTTTCGTAGCATTTCAATTTTTAATTTTGTTTCGGTGGTTATTTGCCAGAAATGCCAGGACAAATATATGATCAGTCGGTTTCGAGTACAACGATCTCTATCGCAGCAAATATTTTTGATATTAAAAAATATTGGAATACAGCAATGTTCTAGAGAGTGTTTAATACGAACGAAGTGCAAAGCAGTTGCCTATAACCTTGGAGAAATTTTAATTGTTACCTTGGTGAGGATGATGCTAACATAGCTGATTCATTGTATCCGGAGAATTTAGGATCGACAAGAGCAACGTTGATACTGTTTGAAAAATAACTTTTAAAATCGTGTTTGGGTCATTCTTGTCACGAATCATCGGTATGTGTAGAGTTGTCTAGTGGAACATCAAAGTGTGTGTCCTTCTTAATACCAAACTCAACAAATAGTGGATCAGCCGTCACAACACAGGGAAATGCATTGTCTGCTTCAAAAGAAACAACCATACAAACGACAACGTTATCGGCTATAGAGCTGACCAGTACAATGACCCCTACTCAAGGTCAGAATTCGGAGGTGTGTGGTAATCTCAATACAGTTACGGGTGCAAATACTCCAACTTTTACGGAAAAGTCAGTTGGAACTGTTCTGGCCTACAGCTGCCAAGCAGGATTAGTGGCCAAGGGAAATACAAACTCGACATGCCAGGCAAATGGACAGTGGTCAGCACTGTCATTGATATGTACCAATTGTGACACAACTTATTTCGTGCTCAATGAAGATCTTAATTTCTGCTATAGAATTGAGAAATCTAAGCGTAATACCTATGCGGACACCATTCTTCATTGTAACAGCATGGGAGGAAAATTAGCGAAGGTTGACAGTTCGGAAAAGATATCGGCAATTTTAGTAGACCTAACTGATCAGTCGTATGTGGATGGGACGGACGTTGCAGAAGATGGTAATTGGGTTCATTCTGATGGTTCAGTTGTTAATATGGATCTGTTCAAATATGGATCGCCAAAAGCCGGTGATACAAACTGCCTAAGTTTACGAGCAGATATCGGTAAAACTGCAGATATATCCTGTAGTTTAAACAATTTATTATTTGCGAACAGTCGTAGATATGTTGTATTTTTCATAACTTATCATTCAGTAAGCGGACAATGTTTGATATTTAATAATTATATAAATTACATTGCGAACAGGTACGTGTTATATCGGTGATTTCATACAATCATTTAGGGTTTTTAATGAAAAGTTGTCTGGATGAAATATAAAGATTTTTCTTGTGCAAGACAATGCTAAGGAAGCATTAAGGCATTTGAGTATACATGTATCAACAACAAATCACCTACATCAATAACAGGAAATATCGTGGGAATTAGACATGCGAAAATACTTTAAGTGGTATAATTTATACGCGTTTGATATGTGTCACAAACATTTTGCAATTGATGTTATCTTCAGCTTAAATAATCAAAACAAAATAGTTTGGGAAACTCACTTTATTAAGGGAACTCAATCCTGAAAATCTTAACATTATTTCTTCTGATGATAGTGTTTGTATATATTACGCCTTTGCGATTTCCAACCATGATTATTTTTCAAGGAATGTTAATTTTCTGGTTTAAGTAAGTTTTGGTGATTATTGATGATTCTACCACGTCTGTGATGTAACGACGGTTTTCATTGGTTAAAAAGAGTGCATTATTGAGCGATATACCATGCGCGTGCCAATAACCACTGCACGTGAAATAGTGCGCACGCATCCTGTTCAAACAACCTCCCCGTATTTTATCATCAATTAACAAAATAGCATAACTGTCGGGCGGGATCAAAATAGTTAACAGGCCTGCCATTCAAAAGATTACACGGATCTATAGACCTAAAGTATGTGGGTCCTTGCAGTGAAAATGGTTTGTTAATTATTGACATTTAAAATGTACAGGTCTAAAGACAAAATGATAAATTATTAATTTCTTCTGTTTTTACTTCACTCGGTAGTGCCGTACATTTCACGATGTGTGCAGTGTGTGTATGTACTGTCAAGCGTTAATTTCATGTTTTGACGAACGATGTCGATAGCGTGCCAATGTTTGATTGATTGAAATTAACATCGTATCTGACGTCACACGTGTTCAGTTGTTTCTGGTCTGCAAAACGTCGTCTGCTTCCAAAAAATCAAAGTGATGTCGAGCATTCGCCTACAGTGTACATACCATGTGTGAAGAATAATGTTGCAAAAAGTAGCATCGGTCTGAACAGTGGTTGCAAAGCACAGCTGTCCGGTGAAGTTGGTGAAGGTGAAGGTCGCGTCATGATCAGCCGGTCAGCGACTTTCCATCACGTCATGGCAACCAACTAAGTATGCCAACTCATGTCAGGCTTATTACTGTACACAACACGAAGTCGTATCCTCGAAATTGATCTCTTATGTATTTAATAAATAATTGGCTGATTAATTCGGCGTATTCCTAGGTCGGTTATTCAATACCTTATCAGCAAAATGGAAATCATCAAAAAGAAAATATTAAATGAAGTTCGCCACAACTTCCGCTTGAGGTAAAAAAAATAAAGCAATATTTAGATATTTACAACGTTTCCAAAACAATATTACTTTACAAATTCAAGTTACACTAGCGTTAGGCTTAATAGAGAAATGAAGATGATCAGAGCTATCTTGTATAAAGGTTTCGTTGACGAATATTATCGATTGAAATTATTGAAATAGTGTTTATTTATTTTTATTTTATTTTGTCTTTTCTGTTCTTATATGATTAAGTGACTTTTTATTCGTCTTTAAAATGATTTTGGATGATAATGATAATGATAATTTCACTGTTTTTCTTTTAAATATTCAAGAAAAAAATATTTATTTATTCTTAATCAAATTTCAGCTGGAACAGTCTTATTGACTTTACATGTCGATACATCCAGATGCAATGTTTCGTTTTTGGCATACAGTTGTTTCCACTTTATCACCTCTATAAACTTATGTTGGTTTTATTATAAACAAGCATATCCCACTGAACACGCCATAATATTTTACTATTACTACTTAGTAAGTTGTTCAAAAATGTCATATTAAACATAAAAATAGCAAGAAAAACGCTAGTTCAAATTCACTCCCTGTTCGTTTTATTAAAAGTATTTCCGACTCTATCGTGAGGCCTTTGCTATTGAATTTGAATAGTTTATAGGTAACGGAATTATTTTGATATCTAGAGCAATTAAAAACCAACGTAGGTAAATTGTATATCTTGCCGGTGTAGACAAAGTACACGAGGATAAGGGAACAAAGTGGCGCAATCAACTCTAGATCATTTTTGTTACCTCTGTATTTTGGTACACAGTTGAAAAAGTATATGTAAATGTCTTTTTTTATCTTTTTATCTAATTATTATATCATATTTTATAAACAGTTCTGGCTTTGTTCCAAAAGAGGACAGCTCCATTTGTGTCTAAATAATAAAAGGAAGGTAGTAATGTTACATATCTTCATAATTAGGATTTACAGAAACTGTCTAGAAGGGTGCTAAGTGCTAACTTGGTGGTCACCTCTTAAAATGTTCTCTTAATCTCTCAGAAGTCGATAAGTTGATACCGTAGTATGATGTAGCTATAATTACTAATATTGAGAGTTATCGAAGTCACCGTAAACTATTTTTATTTATTAACATCAGTCTTCATTTGTTATGCAAGTACTGCGTCGCTAATTTTGTAACAACGTATACGCAGAGCAGGGGTAACAAACTTTAAAAAATCGTTTCTCTTCATGTTGTCGTTTCAGTGTTATTAATGTGGCAAAATTAGGAAGAACCCATGCATTATTCGTTTTTGTTATGTTTCAGCATCAGCTATTGTTCGGGGAAGTAATTTATATCAGCTTAAAAAAGGTGCTGCTTTCTCACTAATGCTGTAGATTTCCTATAATAAGGTTGACTAACTATATAAACCATTGATTAATTATGATGACACGAATATTGGTTTCACTTTAGTGCTAATTAAAAATATCATCACATAAGGGTTTCATGTCCTATTACCATCTTATGTGTTTTAAGGATGTGCTTCAATGTGCGTGATACATACATGCATGCGTGTCTGTGTGTTTTGTACGTGTGTGAGAGTACATGGGTGCATGCATCAAAAGCAATGTAGGGGGTTAAATAATTAATCTCGTCATAGTTAAGTTATTTACAAAATATCAAATTAAAATTAAAAAAAACACGCATCAATGCATGTTCGTGTGAGAGTATGTGAGTATGGGGGTGTGTTTGAGTATTGACATGTATAAGTAAGTTGTTCTTTTTTGAGCATCTTACTAAACATAGGGACAACAAATATTGGTCTATTGTCGAATTGATAACTCCTGACACCTTAACCATTATACGCGGAAGTAATACGAGTATTTTCACCTTATTAGGGTAGCCTTCCATTAGAGCTAGATATGCTGAATATTAAATAGAGGGGTTTCACAAAAGACTGGAGATCTGGTTTTCTAACTTTGGGATTGATAGGATCAGAGCCTGCAGGTTTGTTAGTGTTAAGTAGACGAAGCTGATCAATAATTTCCTGTTCAGTTAAATAAATAATTGAAAAGAAATTCCGGGTTGGGTGTATCATCGACAATCTAGGGCTTACGCTTACTTGAGCTCTCTGCAACACATGATAATTGAAGGCACGCAGCTAGCTATATTGTTGGTCTGAGGTGAAAACGAAATCACTTAGCTAATACCAGTCCTTAGAAGATGACAAAGGAGCAACACTCGACTTCGAAGCCAGTCAATTTTACCTTAACACGACTGTCATGTTATTTTGATGTGTATCAAAGATTAAAGTAGTCTTCTTGTCTAATCAACAAGGTTGCTACCACAGAGTCATCGATGTTGCTATGACATATCCCAGAGGTGCGGAGAGCAAGAGTGAACTTAACCCCTTGAGTATTGAAAATGCACCCAACCCGGACATTATTTTTTCTATTATCTCTTTAATTGAACAGGGAATTATTTATCAGCTTCGTCATATTAACACTAACAAACCTGCAGCCTCTGATATAACTTATGGAGTAATAGGATCAGAGCCTACAGGTTAATGAGTGTTAAATAGATGAAGCTGATCAATATTTTCCTGTTCAGTATAAGTGATAAGTGAAAATAAATGTCCGGGTTTTATGCAGCCATTCAATAAATCGTCAGCATTCTTTACAGTTATAAGTGTGGTGATTTATTACTTTTGTAGTAAGAATGTTTTTGATTGTAAAATATCATTGTGGCGAGAAATTATTTACTAGTGTAGCTAATCAATGTCAATTTCAATTAACTTTATTGTCACACATGTGTGTATATATTAAAGAATCTATATATAAAGAGAGACCAGACATAGTCTATCTTTAGTAAGGACCAGTATATATTTAGTTGAGTTCATAGGTCATTTTTACTCCCATAACATGAGAGGCCGCTGGTCGGCCTTTTTTCTATCGGATATGATTTTTCCGCCCGAAATCTGGGCGGAACTAAATCGGCTTGAAAAACTCAATCAAGAGGTTCACAGTTCATCACAACGGTGTCTACTCACTGTTCATGTAATATAGATCCCATATGTATGCCACAGACACAAATATATAATATATTAAGGAATAGATCACTCAAAATACATGTCCTTGTCGTTGTAGCATTCTCTGACCTACTTTAAAACATGGCTTTCATATTTAGTACAAAATAGCAGGGGGAATTTCAAACGGAACGAAACGAGATGGAGTTTGTTTGTATTCCGCTTGTTAAACATCACATGTATGTAGAGTCTATAATTAGGATGGCTAGCTACTATAATTGGTCAAGGGGACATCCAAGACTTATCTTTAGGCAACCAGAGTTTCTATCTTTAGTATTTAAGGAAGGTTTTATCTTTAGAGTTGAGTATTAATATAATATATATATATATATAAGTGCAGTGCGTCTAAAATTAGTTAGAGAGTGATTTATTTTGAGACCTTATAAAAGGGACTGTAGCTCGCTGGTTCGGGGAGTAGATGTCTGGGGAGTATTTTGATGGAGAGAAGATGTCTGAGGAGCACTTGGATTAGTAGTACTTGGATCGAGAGTTGATTGAAGGAGATGTCTATGACCAAGAGAGGAGAGGTCTTGGATTGGGGAGATAGTGATTGAGACATTTGGGGAAGGTAGACTGAGATTTAGAGTAAGTTGGAGATGAGATATTTATTAAGAAGTTAAGAGAGAGATAGTTGTAGTTAAGGTTGAGTACCAATATGAGTTGTATATGAATCCGGTGAACTTTTGCTTGGTTCTGTAATAAATGATCCGTTAACTTGAACTGTACTTGTTAGTTTTAAATTCGACGAAAATAACAGGGAAGGAATGATGTCAGAAGCGAAAGCATAAAAATGTCACAAATGGTGTCAGAGTGGAATGCCTAAAACGTCACAAATGGTGTCAGAGTGGAATGCCTAAAACGTTACAAATGATGTCAGAATGGAATGCCTGAAAACGTTTCAAATGATGGCAAAATGGAATGCCTAAAAACGTCACAAATGATGTCAGAATGGAATGCATAAAACGTTACAAATGATGTCAAAATGGAATGCCTAAAAACGTTACAAATGATGTCAGAATGGAATGCCTGAAAACGTTCCAAATGGTGTCAGAGTTAAATGCCTAAAACAGTTATACAGGTATCAGATAAAAATGAGTGTCTTGATAAGCTCTTCAATATGTTCAGATATCCGGCTCTTTTATGTCATCTGCGATCGCTTTCGGATTCATGTATGTCGATATTCTCCCGTAGAATAATTTCTATTCTCAGACGGTTAGCTTTTCAGAATCCCTGTTGCCTTCGCACAACAGCAAAGTATAAAGTCAATTACAGTTAGTAAAATGAAGATCTTTCAATAATTTGATTATTTTTACAAATCATATCATTGTCAGATAATTTGTGAACATTTATAAACAAAAAATATTGAAACCAACGAATTTGTATCTTATGTACACGTAAACGATTAATTGAATACCTTAACAACTTTAAAACATCCTTTAGATATTTCATTTTGGAAAAATAAATCCAAGAAATAAAATCACTTATAAAAATAAATATAAAAAATAAGAAGAGATAATTATACAACAGTACTCCAGTTTAAACACGCAACTCATTCATTATCTATTGTTCTATCATTCGAGATCAAGTTCCAATATATATTTCACCCAAGGACATTATATACACTCATTGAACAAAATATGACTCTTTTGGGGGAAATGGGGAAATGTTATTAACGTTCAACAAGTGAAAACAAGAAAACAATGTGTATCAGGGTTTCTGTTTTTATTCAGATTTGCAGATATTAAAGATAATGGATAATAACAAAAATGTAGGTAAATAATAGGTGCAATATGTATTTCACCTCTAAGGTCATAGTTATATTTTACATACATGTACCATTTCAACAATAAAATATTTCAGCTATCCCGACACAGTTCGTATACACACTATATCGGACGGCATATATAAATACTTGTATAACTTGGTCATACCGTTACACAGGTAGCTAATTAAGTACGTCTAGTGATTCATAGCGTTTGTAAGAGAGAAGCAAGTGTATTGCAACACGTTCATATGTACGTTGTTTATGTAAATAGTAAATGTAAATATAAAAATACAACACGTCATGTACCTACAAGGTCCCCGCTCCCCGACAAAACAAAAATATTGATTTCAATAGTGGAAACTTAATATCGTCCCTTTTAGCCACGTTATTTTAAACGAACTACATGTACAACAAAATACAAAGATTCAAAACCGTATACATGTACATGTAGCTCTGAACGTGATTACAATATTTCAATGTTTAACGAATTTCCATAAATATCCGAAACGGACCATTTTCTGACATTTATTTGTTATAAACAAAACATAAAGCATAAATATAGTGTATGTCAGTGTTCTTGATGAATAATGTTTTCAAAGTTTTCCAAATATTAGTTACAACGTACAATAGTGGCCAAACAGAGGTCAAGGTCATTGACAGTGTCACGATGAAAAATACTAAATATTTATTAAAACATGAATTACAAGAAACTTCGTTTCAAGACTTTGATTTAAAATAAAATCCAACATTCAGGGACGGATATTTGAAAAATGAAAACCATTACAGTGTTTCACAACTATGTGAAATTTTACATATTTCACTTCAAGGGAAATAAATCTCCTAAAGTTGAAATGGTACCTGTGTTAGAAAATAGCAAAGTATTGTGACATCACGTATAAGACGAAGGAAAGCGAAAAACTACAAAAACGTACAGCGTAATATTACATTACAAATTTAGCATAAAATTATAACTTTATCTTAATACAGATAGATGAGAGCAAACAGACAAATTATGTCAAACTTATTTATGTAAATATTGAATATTAGTGTTGCTAAGTAAAAAAGGCGGATAGAATAATAATATTGAATTAAATCTGACAAGTGTAGTTTTTGAATGACTAAACTACACAGCAAACTTAACATCTTCACTGGCATAATAATATCAAGGGATGACATTTGCTGCTTTTAAAAAGTATGTAAAACAAAAACATGACACAGAACGTGTAGTACAGGTGTAGAATCGCTCACTAAATATAAATCTTTTTTTATATAAGTAATATTTCCAATCCTCTTAAAGCTAATTGGTTGCACTTTGTACTTTTAGCTCAGCACACATATACTTTGGGGCAATGTCTTCAAACTATCAGTAAGATATTTAGTGAGGTCAAAACCATTTCCTTTTTAAATATTACAGCACATTTATTCTAGGGGAATTGGCGTATATGTGTGGGGGTAACATTGTGATTGTCATAGTAAACTGTACATTGTTTCATGGAACATAACAACAAGTAAGAAAATACTCACACAAATCACAACATAGTAGTTGATGTATATATTGTGAGAACATAATTCATCTTCTTAATTGGACACTTTTCTTTCCCTGTTTACCAAATGGCCATAAGTTGATCAAGTCGAATGAGACAATCAGTAGTAGCGGAACACACAGAGCTAGAACACCTATAAATCCGATCGTTTCTGCAGATTGTCTCTCGTCCCCCGCACTGATGAGTTTCCTCTTGGAAATACTGGTTTCTTTCTTGTCCACTGTCAGTTCCTTTGCCAACTCTTTTATCAATTCCTCCAGCACCTCCCGTGTCAAGTTTGTAGTGTTTGATGAAACGCCACAGACACATTGACATGTAGGGGTCGCTGCGGTCACAGTGTTGCCTGGCAATAACAACGTTGTTGATGTTTTCATCGATGTTGTTGTAGTTACTGCTGTAGATACTGCTGTAGTTTTCGAAGCTGTCGATGTTGGCATTGGTGGTGTTATTTTCCATGTTGTTGTGTCTCGTGTGGTTTTTGAAGTCGTTGACGGTTTTGTTGATGATGTTGTCCATTTTGTTGGCTCCGTCTCAGTTGTCGTAGTTTTAGTTGGTATTGGTGTTGTTGCTGCAACTGCCGATGTTGTCTTTGGTATCGTTATTGCTGTAGAATGATTTGTTTCCCCAATGCATATTGCTGGGTATCCTAAATGTAAAATAGAATCCAATAAAAATACTTTCATGTCAAGGACAGAATCGCAAATGTTTCTATCTTCTAGAAACATGAAATTATGTTGTCACGTGATTTTCTGCCTGCTTCAATATAAAGTGAACTCCACTACCTGCAGATATAAGCATTGCTTTAATGCTTTGAATTTTTATGAAATCATAGGACTTGATAATATCTTTTGTTATAAAATCATATTTCATCTTGGTATCCGGAGGTGTTGAAAACAAAAGCGAATGAAAACAAAACGGCCAGAGTCGGACCACGATATCATTACCTAGACGATCTGGTTGGCTTCAAGTTTTTGGGGTTTTTTGCTGTTGAAAAAAATGAAGTACGCCATTTCCTGTACGCATTTCCATTATAAAATTAAATAATACAAAATATAATTGAGCTCATCTGTTACCTTCAACTGTGACTTCACAAATGTTCATATTTCTTTTGTCAAACGTTTCCATATAAACCTGGACAAATTGTCCGAAAACTGGCGTCCGACAGGTGAATGTTCTGGTTTCCCCGCCACCCATTCCACCTGACACATGGATACACAGGGAATCATCGGTCATGTGATCATCATCTACAAACGTGCCGTTGAGTGACACAAATATGTCGAAGTCGCGCTGTCTCTTTGCTGCAATTACAAATGACTTATCAGTTTGATTGACATGATGGACGTTAATTAAATAATTCTCTCTTATGACAAAATGCTGACATAATATCTATAAAGAATATATAGGACAAAGTCAGTCTTAATGCAGACCGTTGATGCTAATGTGGCAATCGTTTATACGATAACTGGTTCACGGCCCCTTTAAGGATGTACTCTTCAGAGGTTTCACTCACGTTCAAATTTCGTTTTGATTTAGTACAGTATTACAAACTATGATCAATTCAAAAAGCAAGCATGCATCTTCAAAATGTAACAAAACACTAGATGCATATTGTTTGCAGAACTTTTTTACAGGTTTTTTAAATGACCAATTTGACGGCCATTTTGAATATCTCAAAACTATGTATTTCTTAAACTGTAGGCAATGCTAAAATTCCACCTTTTTGACTTTATATCTATCACTAAAACACATTGTATAACCATTTTTTAACGGTAGCAGGGTATAAATGTTTAATATTATGAAACATTATACAACAAAGTGGAAAATTGTACAATATTGGTATTTCATTTATTATCTTTGTCAACTGAAGCTCTTTTGGTGTTTCATCACGCAAAAGGTGAAACATTTAACAACAACAACAAAAGCTACAACAACAACAACAACAACAACCCCTATGTATTTGTGGACAGAAATCTTCAAATGTTCACTGCATTTTGTATCAATGATATGTAAAAAAAATGACTACATTTCAAAGTGAAAAATCACGACAAACTTTAATCTCTCTTGCCGTCATCTGTTGTAACTACATTTTAAAAGATTGTTCATTATTTTGTCATGTTAAAAGATGATAACCTGACGATTTATTATAATTGTTCCAGTTCATTGTATCATGTAACATGTACCTTGATCAAGATTTTACATTATAAGATAGCATAGGCATTGACCAAGACGATTTATGATGTTAACGCTGTCAATTTTGTATTCTCTTCTCAGATCAACCATCCACCATTCTAATTCATTGAGATGTAACACGATATTTGATTGGTCAATCAAAATAATTTGCGACAGTATAACTACGATATACCATCTGCAATTTTTTTCATTTGAATATGAAGCTCAAATGGCGATTATTAATGACGTCAATGACCCCGAATAACCCGCACGCATCATGAAATTGATTATAAATGACGTCACGAACAATAGCGTGACCCGGAAAGGTCAGATAATTTCGCCTCACTGAATATTCCTGTCGCCACCAATCCACGGCAAAGTGATCCGTGATTATGCTGTCGCAAATATCCATTTTACTGACGACGCGAACATATTATGCAACAGTATAATCAAGATAAACCACCGAAAATATCAAATTATAGTAGGGTTATCTCCTAATTGGTATAATAGTAGACCTAAGTAATTTGAACTTTTTTTGGCACAACAGTGAGAAATGAAAAACGCAGAATCAGATGACGACTTCATTGAACTGTGCCGGATTCATGATAAAGGGGTATACCTGTAACGTAACATAGTCATTTGACATACCGGCATGTAGACGGTTTGTGATGTTGACGCTGTCAATTCTGTATTCTCTTTCCAGATCAACCATCCACCATTGGTATAATGGTAGACCTTCCTTCCACCATGTGTGCATACATGACCCGTCAACGAAACGTGGATTTTTGTTACCGTCTACTGCCTTCGACGCTGTGCCTGATGAATACGTGCTGATCTGCAGTGCGGGTTTATTCAATGCAGCGTTCTTAAAACGGAACAACGTAGGATCCACAGAACAATGTTTTGAAAGTCCTGTACAACAATAGATACTTTACATGATGTATGAATATTACACTGGTATATTTCCATTATTGATTGCAGAAATTAACCAGCAATCATTTTTGTACCGTATTTATATTGCTCAATACAAAAGAAGAAAGGGGAAAAAAAAAGAAATAATCACATATTATCCTTTCACTTTTTTCTGTAAATTGCAGGAACCATAATTAATTTAATATTGTAAATCGACTCAAAAGCCGTGAAATACGCGCAAAATATAATCAACGGAATGCTGTGGCAGGGTTAAACAATGAAAAAAGTAAAATGGAAAATAAAAAGAGTGTTATCAAAAGAAAACGTGTTCTTCTTTCCAATACAAACGATGGTAGGCATAAAACCTACCAACAGTGTTTGTTAGGTGGCGTTGCCTGCACGCACAAATCATATAAGCGAGTTACATATGTCTATTTGATATTTAAAGGATAACAAGTAAATCTTAGAATATTCCGAAATATTTTTTATAATTATGTCAACGCCTAATCGAATATTTTGTATAGAAATAATTGCCGTGATCATTATCTCGCAAGTACCAATCTTACAATATTGTGTGAACAGGTGAATACACTTTTTGTGTTTCATTTCAACAACTTTTATTGAAGAAGTTGTTACAAGTCGAATGGATGAAATAACCGACAAAGCCGTTATACTTTCTCTCTCGTCTGTGTTTGTAAGTTTGAACAGTCCATAAACGTTATGTGTAGTTATGAAAACAAATTTGCAGTCAAACCCTTTTTTGTTCAAATTTTTACACGATACGATTGCATCTCAAACACACGCTATATCACAGCAAATATTCTCTTTACAAAATAACAGTTCTCTTGTTTTAATCCTGTTGTTTCAACACCGATTCATGTTTATCAAATAAAAGACAGAACATGGAACAAACAAACAGACAAACAAAACCTCATTTTCCTTTTTGATATACCTTACCTATATTTACCAACCCTACCCCACAAAAAGAAACACATTCCTTATAAATTTGATGTTGTTGCTGAGAGAAGCGTTGTTTATTACTGACAAATTGCTAACACATTGTCTATCAAGGCATCATCAGTGATACTTACAATCATAAAAATGAACATGTACGTCTACAGTGTTGCGAGATATGTGAGAGTACAACGAAAACGGAATGGTACCTATAAATGTTTTGACCATTTCAACATATAGTACTAATAGCTAATACAATCAAATCCGTTTCAACAGGGTTAATTGACAGACTGCAAAATACAGTGTTAATTAGACGCAATAACACTAGAAATCAATCTTTAATCATAGTTGGGCGTTTTGATTATTTTGTATGAATTTCCTGCCCTGCCAAATAGCACATGTGATTACTCATGGCAAATTGCATGAATTATACATACAGGAACATATGTCCTACAATTACACGGATGTATTAAAATAACCCTGTTGTAACACATCAGCCAATCATAGTGCAAACTACACAAAGGCACTATACACTATTCATATACGCACTTTACTTTGGTACAGAGTTCCTATCCTAAGCGAATTCCAACCTTTCTAGTATATACTTGTTCTTACCTTAGTACATTCCCACCATTTCCATCAAAATTCTTACCAAATACCATCTTGCAAAACACACTGTAGAAAAAAAATCCCCAAGAGCTATTTCCGACTGGAACAACTTACCGTGACATATCACCTCTATTGATTCTCTTGATTCCTTTAAGTAAGCACCTTCTCACATTTATTAGACCTTTTGTTATAGAGTTTTTATACAGTTTTTAACCAGCGTAGCTCTCTCTCTCTTTCTCTTGCCAATTATCTTCAACTTGTTGAAGTTTGGCAGTATCCCATAGACATTGACATATAACATGATAAAATAAAATCCTTGTCCACAGTCGTACCATTCTACACTGTATATTATAGCATACTTAGTCCACAGTCGTACCATTCTACACTGTATATCATAGCATACCTAGGTCTAACTTGATAAACTTTCCAAGTCCACACTCAGCTCCAAACTAGTTTTTAGACCATATTGGTCGTCATTATTTGTCCTTCATTCATCCTTTTAGCCGTAGTTATCGTTAGAATTTATCAATAATTGAAAGTTTCCTACCTTGACCATACTGTAAAGACAGTATCATAAGCAGTAGTGCCATGTCCATATCAACACAGGTACACAAACAATAGATTATACTTGTACAGGTATGGACAGTATGTACAGGTACAACATCAGATACACAGGCCTGGGCTCTAACTCCTGAAATGTCACAATACACATGCGTGGCGTGTGTACACTAATGATGAGCCGAAAGGTGTCCTGATGATGTTTGCTGCTTTGTTATGGATACACGAATGATTTCTAAAAGACGCACGCATTCCTAAAATGGAAGCATACGCTACAGGTTCATTATTAGTTCCATTACGTAATAGTAAAATCAGTCTATGGTTAATCGTCGTTTAATCAAATGCTTATTGCGCGTGCAGGTTTATCCCTCACGCCGATTCAAAGTTACAACGAAAGGTAGAAAATAAGTTGTAACGTTATAGTGGAGTTAACTTTGGTCCAAATGAGATCAAAGTGACACGCATATCTGAACGACAAATTGAAACAAAAATGAACTAATAATAAGATGAAAATATATAAATGTTAATCCCTAAGTATAACTAGAGGATCTGCCATAAGTTTCCTCTCATATTAGATTGATGATGTGAGCTCTTACTTTTTCATATTTGCGAGCCTCCGCAAAACTGAAACACTAAAAACGAGTATTATAAATCTAATATAGAAGGAAAAAATGGCTGATTATTTCTACCCTAAATGAATGACGTATTTACCATCAATTTCCTTCAAGCAGCACAAGTCATGTATGATTATTCCTGCAATGAGGAATGCGGGTTCGTGCACATACCGTATACGTTAAGTATATTTTGGTTTTTATGTTTAAGCAATAAACTAGATAAACTTTAAGAAGATGACGAAACAAGTATTTTCGTACCGCTATTGAACCACCAAAACATGTAACTATTTATGCTTCACACGCCATTTTGTAAACAAATAAATGAAAATTTCAACGAAATGCTCATGGAAAGTTCAATTATAAAAACAAAAGTGTTTCCTTTCAAATATTCTTATCCAGAGGGAGAATGCAATGCTTTCTCGAGCGGCTTTCTCGGCAAACTTCGTCGGTAGGAAAAATGAACCGGTCTAGCCCTTTGTCCGAGTTACTACCGACTTGTTCCGGGATTGTAACCTTGCTCCTTCCTTGTCCTGTTGTTTGTGTTATTTTCAAATCAGACGTGATTTTTGGCAGTGCTGCCACTGTCACAGTGTTACCACTCTTTCGGCCTTGATAAGAGGCTTTGTCTTGGTGATACCTAGGTTAGGCAGTTGGCTCTTCAATGGCACCTGTCTCTCGTGCTTGAGGGGTTAATGCAAGCACCTAATAAGCCGATGAGGATTTCTTTCGCAAAGTCTGTTAACTTAAAGATGGTTTTGCTAATCCCTAGCTTCTGGACATAGAAGGAGTGATGCTAATACTTTATATTCTTTTTATCACCCATTACTTCTTCTCTTTCCTTCTCATCCTGTCTGCCCAGCAGCGACATAGGTATTTTAACCCATGTGACATTGAAAGTAGGTCAAGGTTTTATTCAGCGAACATTCCGGTGCTCAATTCAGGAATCTATCAGCTAAATATCATAATTCTAGGCCTTTCGCTTCTTCAGATATATTTTTTGACAGATTTAACATCTGTGGCATAAAAATGATATCAAACATATTTTCATTATTGCACTCGGTCAGGTCTCAGGAACTTGCAAGCTAAATATCGAGGGTTTATATCAGAAATCTACTAGCGTAATATCATGATCCAAAGCCTTTTGGTTTTTCAGAAGAAGACATTAGGAGTTTTTGACATGATTGACCTCTGTGACCTGAAATGAGGTTAAAGTTATGTTCGTTGTCGCACTTTGTCATTCCATGGGAAATTATCACTTACGCTCTCTAAACACCTAGAGACGAAATCGAAGGCCTAGTTTGCGCCACCGTTTGGACGAGCAAGAAGACCTGTTCGATCCCTTGATGTAAACAAAAATAATTTTACGGTTGCGTAAATGTTTTGTTTTTCCTGAGACCATTCAAATAGCTACCTTTAATTTATTTTTAGTGTGGCATATTGTATCTTGTTCATCAAAGCAGAAAACGTCACACTGACCGTCGATGCAAAGAGAGCTAAGGGGTCCAAATAGAGGATTTGTTCTAACGCTTGCCTATCGTCTTCCGCATAGTTCGTCTATGTTCTAGTTGGAAAAAAGATAGAATTGTCCCTGATATTTTTGTCTGTGTTGAAACTGATCAAACTGTATATAAGTATTTAATTTCGGGAACTATTCCATTTTAAGTACACATACAATTTCAGTATTATTGGCAAACAGGCCAATATTCACATGAACATGTCTTGTTTTTGAATTTGTATGAAATACATAAAGGATCTAACATGAGTTTCCATTTCATATGAGATTTATGAAACGAGTCTCTGGCTAGCTAAAATGAAAGATTTGTGACGAGTTTCATCAATTTTATATGAAATGAAAACGAGTGTAAGATCCTTTTTATCACATAATCAAGATTTGTGGCTTAAATTTTGTAAAACGACCATTTTTATGCAACTTTGAAATGTAAAAAAAACGTCATTTTGACTCCAGTGCGTAAGTCTGTGACGTCATGTACTTATCCTAGGCGTGACGTCATAATTGAGACAATTGAAACTTTCGACCAATCACAGGGTGGATAGGTCATATTACATGGGTTAATACGCAAACAAGTATGACATGGGTATATTCACTGGATAACACAATACATTATGTGATAAAAGTATTTCTATAATCTGAGATTATTTCTGCTGTCCGAAACAGAATGCATAGTCATTGGTCGTTCTGTCATTCTAAACAATGGAAACAAATGTATTTTTTTTTAATTTGTTATATGGTTATGCATTTTAAGTAAACATCATAGTAAACCATTGTAACATTTAAAGATGAAATACATTTAAATAAAGTGTTTCAATAATACCACAAATTCGTACCATTTCAATGGGAACTGAAACAACATGATTTATTTCATACGTCGTGGCCTACAGTCGATATGTACAGAACTCTGTCCTAGTAAATGTTCAACGAATCGTACCATATAACATTACCACATTTAGTATTAATCAAAGTGTATACGAATGAGCTAAGTACGTTATTTTTCGAGTCTATACTGGCGAGTAAAACATGACATTTGATTTAAACTCTCGGCCTATCGGTGTCTAATCCAGTTTCATGTTCATATCGCATTTATGGACGTTCAAGACAGTACACTTGTTACCAAACAAAAACTCTTACCTGACATTCTTTTTCAATTCTCTTTTCTAAAAGAAATTCTTGAAAAATGAAAGTTCCTATCAAAGGATCAAGAGCGGTTTTGTTTTACAAAATGTGTTGTATTTTCATGAAAAAGAGATTAATGCAGTTTATAGAACAGACGACTTGTTTTCAACAATTGCTCTTTAATTGAAAAACGACATTATAAAAATGTATCAATGACTGTTGCTAATTCCCAGGCCTGATTGGAGGAGCGACGTCATGTGACGAGTCTATAAATATGTTACAGACCTCGTTCTATGAATAGAAAAGTGTTACAGACCTCGACCTATAAATAGAAAAGTGTTACAGACCGCTACTAAAAATAGGCCTAGGTAATTTCCCAGACATTCTGTTATTCTGTTACCAATCACACTTCTGAATTCAACTAAAAATTAATTATCTCATCAAATTCTGAACTATGTGAATACTGATGATGTCGATTGTGCAAATAATATTTACTTAAAATTAAATATCACATTAACTGAATCTGAAATTAAACTTGTCTGTATGCTAATTTGTATTTGAAGTCCTTCACTCTGTGACTCCGAAATGATCCATGCCATCCATGTGTTTATGACTTGAAAAAATATTAATCTCATTGCAAAATGTCATTTAATAAAACAATTGTGGACTTCAGTTTCGGTCTTTCCCTGATTTACGGACCTGGTCTGAAAAATATTCACCTCGCCCTTTGGCCTATGTGAATATTGTTCAGACCAGGTCCGTAAAACAGGGGTAGACCTTCTTCGTGATATTAAATTCATGAGGAAATCAAAGATAACTTTTAAGATGTTTACATCTTCTAGACCGATGTTGACTTCATTAACTTCATTATACACACAAGCAATACCACATAGAGTTGTTTTTATAACATTATTACCAAGGTAAGCTGTGTAATAATTAAAGCCATAACATACATATTCGTAATGACACAAGTGTAATACGGCCTTCAGCTTCGTTGATGGCAGAGTCCATGTGAATTGTATTTATACACGTAGGAACGACCTACTTCTTTTTACTACAAAGCGTAAAAGCGACGACTATGTCAAAGAACTTAATCACTTAATCATTCCTTCGAAACAGTTTATGCAAATCAACAGTAATTTTCATTATGTAAATAATTAAAACGATATGATATTCTTATCAGAATATATTGAATTTCCTTTCAAACACAAGTGTGACACGTCCTTAAATGACCTCAGCTGTTGATAGGACGTTAAACACTATAAAACCAAACTAAACCACAAGTTTGAAACATAACAATCTGCAGACACCATCGCCAATACACAAGTGTTAAACAGTACAAAAAAACCTGCTAATAACTTCGACTCAAACGTAGCATTTGACTGAACACAGGTCAACCTGCGTCGTCCACTGATTATGTAGGACATCGACGATAGCAGGTGGACTAGGAGTCTCCATTTTCCCACCAAGTCACGTCACGCCCAACCTCACAAAGCAAGTCGCTTAGGCACTAGCAAACGAAGATTTTGTTTTTATATGTATCAATTTATCAGTGTTAATATGTGTATAAAACAAGACTTGATGACTTCATTTGATAAAATGTCAATTTCAAAAATTTAGATTATTTGTTTGACTATTTCCCCTTTTGCCGGTATATTGACTTACTTTGGGTTTTGAGTTATATAGTTGCAAAAGGAGCTCGCGACTGAGACGGTAAACAGAAACCAAGTTTGAGAAATCGACGGTAAATACGTCATATGATAAAAATAATCTTCCATTCGTTTCCCTTCATATTTTATTAATGCCGGAGACTCGCAAAAAATAAAAATTCTAAATTCATAACATCAATTTTATATGGAGAAAGATCCATGACAAATCCTCTAAATCAGATTGTGCGAGCGTATGGATCGTTTCCATGGTTTTTTTAGTGTCTTAAGTGACACATGTGACGGGGTTGATTATATTGCGTTAAGGTTAAACTGTTTAAGTTCTTTCGTAGCAAAGAATCAAAAGTAAACACGTGATTTAAAACAAACAGTTTAAGTCATTCATTTTACACTTTTCGGAAAGTATTACTTATCACCTGTATCGCTGTTTTGTAATTTTCTTTCCGAAATCATTAGCCAAACGACAATTACGTCACGTAAATGGCGCTATGGAAACTAACTGACAGGCTCCAGCCAAAAGGCGCTTTGGTTACTTGGGTAATACAACATACAACGCCTTGTACTATCACATTGGCTGTAAAAAATATGATTCACCGTGTATGTTAATAATAACGAATGACACTACCTACGAAACAAGTTAAGCATTTACTTTTCGGAGCTATATAAATGTTAATACAAGGGGAAATATCTCACTCTCATACAAAAATTCATTGCAAAAAACGAATGTTTAAATAAATCAAATAGAAAGCATTGGCTACAGTTGATTCTACTGTTCTGATAAAAAAAAAACTTTAAGAAATAATAAAAAAAGCACAAAACTTATTAGGAATGCAAATAAAAAGACTAAATAATGTCGTAGCTAAAATATTAACAAATTATATTTTCTGAATCATTTTTTCTGGAGGGTCAGCAGAAATACATAGAATCTAAAAGACATTTTCTGGAAACGAAATTATGTATAACATTGTGAAAAAAGACAAACTCCAAGGCGAAATAGAATAATCTGAAATATCAAAAGTACCAAAACTTTAATTTGATGGTTATATTGGAAATTGCTTACGACAGGATAAAATCATTTAATCAATCCACACTACAAAAACATAAACAACATGAGTTCAATAGAAAGATAAACAAAGCGAATACGAAACGCAGCAGACTAAATATGTCATTTGAAAACCAAATACAGATCTTATTCTAAGCAGATAAAATTTTACTACACGCATCGAGATTTATGATTTCACATTGAGGAAGTCAAAATGATGTTAGTTGTAATGTCTATTATATTCATATCTCAATGGATACTATAAAAAGAACATAATAAAGTAATTATTAATTTAAAATCCCAGAAGTAAAAACCAAAATAAACTATCAGCATTTGCATAATGTAAATATTATATAGGACAATGAGTGTGTATACTTGCATACATTTTTTTTCATTCCTGTGTTATCTATATATTGACTTTCCGTCGGAGATGGGATAGGATAAATCAATATGCCAATAACATGCAAGACTAACCTAGGGTGACAAATTATAAGCGGAGAATAATAAGTTTAGTTTATTGGATGTAGCATGTAATTAACAGCAAGACAATTTAAGGACGTGCCTCTGTGTGTTTATTGTATACGAGTGTGCTAGAGGCGGTATGTTGGTTTGTTAGCTTCCATGCGATCTTATTCCAACTTGAGATTGCTATCTCACTGTAATACAAGGCACCCATCAGTGAGGTATGGGTCTAATGCTCAAGCACGAAACTTTGCCTGCATTTTAGATATAAAGTCATTTAAAATGAACTATATTAATTCCAATAATTTCCATGAGAACGGTTCAATTATCAAATTTCACATTACACACCTGGGAGTGTCGCATCGTGTTTTGCTAGTAAGCGTCTACACGACAAAGACTACGAGTTCATAATAAAGTTTTCGTGTGTTGATGCAGTTCTTTGCAAGTGAAAGACTGATGATATATATGGGATTTGTAGAAGTGTTTTCAGTAATATACCTTTTATTTAGGGTACATAATTTTCGAAAATGTTCCATAAGTAACAACCAGCTTGGCAGTGTTTTCAGGTGAGTGCGTTTGATTTTTATATCGGTTGCCGATCAGGGTGCGCGGTGCATTGAATCGCAAGACGGTCAGTTGTAGAATTATAACCGGTTTGACAGGTGATGCGCTTTTTATTACCAGCGAGATCTGTACTCGTTACCAAGCAAGGACAAACTAAAATGTCGGATTTTCCTTAGAAACGATAGTCGAAGGAGATGGGGAAGATCTCAAAACAAGAAAAAAAAACTTTTAAAAACTTCTCAATTGAAAGCTTTTTAACTTGCACTGTCAGCTTTAAGCAATATTTTTACCGTGCAAAAATGATAGTTGGTTCATGCCATACACAATGCAAATCTACTGGTGTAGTATTTTTACATAATGTAATCAATCTATTGCTGTACAGGACTTTCAAAAAATTGCTCTGTGGATCCTACGTCAAGCCATGCTGAGAACGATGCACTGAATAAACACGCACAACAGATCAGCACGTATCCATCAGGCACAGCATCGAAGGCAGTTGACGGTAACAGAAATTCAAATTTCTTTTCTGGTTCATGTTTGCACGCAGGGTGGGAGACAAGTCTACCAGTATGCAAATGTTGGATGGGTGGTCTGGAAAGAGAATAGAGAATTGACAGCGTCAACATCACAAACCGTTAAAGTTTCGGTAAGTCCAATGACTATTACGTTACATGTATACCCTTTTATCATAGACCCGGCACAGTTCATTGAAGTCGTCATCTGATTGTCGTTCTTTCATTTCTCTATTTTTGCCAAATGAAGTTCAAATAACTTAGGTTTACCATTATACCAATGGTGGATGATTGATCTGGAAAGATAATACAGAATCGACAGCGCCAGCGTCACAAATCGTCTTGGTCAGGGTATTTCAAATGACGAAAATCTTAATCTATTGTAATGACATTTTAACAATTGTTAAAATGGAGTTTCAAGAGATGAAGGCAAGTGAGATTAATTTTTCGATGATTTCTTCACTTTAAAGTGTAGTCATTTTGTTTATATATCATTTATGGGCGGATTGGTCGAGTGGTTAACAATCTGGTTTCCGACGCAGACGGCCGGGGTTCGATCCCCGATGTCGTCGTAAGCATGGATATTCAGAGAAAGTGTTTTTCTCCTGTTCACACAACTCCAACAAGCCAGGTGGAGTATAAATTGGTCTGGGGTGGTTGTTGCGGTATCTGTGCTGTAGCATTCAAGTGAGGTGACACTATAAATAATGCCGTTGGAAGCACGGTCCCACTACAAACAGAACACATTATATCTTCAACACACACGCAGGCATATTCACATAGGGAGATATTAAACAGGTGACATAGTACCAGTAGTTAGCGTTTGATAAGGCAGCTCCTGCGAATCCCTCAAAAATTGTATTGATTTATGTATATGCTAATTGTATTAATTGTATATCTATGTACTGTAAAATGCAGTGAACTGTCGAAGTTTTCTTTCCACAAATACAAAACACGATTGCTTTAATGGTGCCGTGAACCGTTGATCGTTACTAAAACGATTACCACGTTAGATTGGTATTTTGGAGGCGTTTAAAGCAACACCAGTCATCAATGAGACTGACGTTGTATTATAATTTCTTAATGGATAAAGAAGATACAATGGCCACCAGTTTTATATACCAACATTTTATCATGAGACAATGTTATTTAATCGACGCCTATAATTGACATTAAAATGATATGTTATTTGTAACTACAGGAAAACTGCGTGACTTCGACATATTTGTGTCACTTAACAGCACGTTTGAGGACGATGATCACATGACCGATGAATGTCTGTGTATCCATGTGTCAGAACGTATGGTAAAGGGGAAACCAGGACTTTCATCTGTCAGACGCCAGTTTTCGGACAATTTGTCCAGATTTACATGGAATCGCTCGGCGGAGGAGATATGAACTTTTGTGAAGTAACAGCTGAAGACAACATCGGCAGTATCAGCGACAACACGAACTAAAACTACGACAACTGAGACAGAGGAAAGAGCTCGGACAACATCACCATCGGCATCATCAATAACAAAGACAACATCGGCATCATTAACAATACCCGCAACGACTTCAAAAACTACACGAGATGTAACAATATGGAAAATAACAGCACCAGTGCCAACACCAACAACATCGAAAACTGCAGCTATACCGTCAGCAGTATTAACATCGACTGAACCATTAACAGCGTTGCCAGGCGGCAACACGACCACAGCGACACCTACCTGTCCGTGTGTCTGTGGCGTTTCATCATACACTACGAACTAGACAAAGGAGGAACTGGTGCAATTGATAAAAGATTTGGCAAAGGAACTGACAGTGGAAAAAGAAAGAAACTAGTATTTCCAAGAGGAAACTCATCAGTGAGGGGGACGATAGAGAATCTGCAGAAACGATCGGATGTATAGGTGTTCTGGCTCTGTGTGTTCCGCTACTCGTTCGACTTGATCAACCTATGGTCATATGCTAAACAGAATGAACAGAGAAAAAAATTACAAATGTGGGAACAAAATACAATTTTCTACTTCAGTAAATGTGTTTTATATGTACCAGATTACAGTGAAATCGACAAGAAGATTCTGTATCGCTATAAGTGTATGTACACTAAGTTGCTATTCATGAACGAAATGACGGTCAAACAGTCTAATAAATACGGCCAGGTTTTGTTCAAAATCTGGTTATAGATGGCGAGAGTATCTTAGCCCAAACATCATCATTCAGAACTGACGCGCTGGGGCGTATCAAGATTGCTCCCTTTGTCTGCAGCCATAACATGGTTTTGCCTATGTGCAACTCTAATGAGACGTGCCAGTCAATCTAAGTATTTTTCTATGTGACATAACTCTATCAAATCTATCAAATGATTTGCGGTAACCATCAGATCATGAAAGCACTTTTTTTTTCTTAAGACGTAAATAATGTCATCAGTAGTGTAATAATAATACCTATATTGTGCGTAATAGTACTCTCCAAAATTTCTGCTTAGCAATATCAATGACACCGTTTCTAAAATATATCTGTTTGCCGGAGGGTTTAGCTGATTACGAAGTAAGATTAATTTCAATGCAATAGGATAAGTTTGAAAACAAATATCACAATATGCTTAAAATCATTCAAACTTATTGTAAATGTTGGTGTCTTTTTAATAAATTTCATCAACTAATTATGATATCATCGCTAATTCCTAATTATCTGTCTTGAAAGATTTTTGTTATCTTGTGAATAAATCACTGTAGTTAAAATTGTTGAAAACCTTTTAAATAGAAGTTTTCCATGTAAAATGCATGTTGTCAACCATTTAACAAAATTGTAGTTTTTAAAAATTTGAATTTTTGAAAAGTATAAATAAAAAAATGGAAAAAATATGGCTAACAGGAATTACGAAAGTGAAAATATATGTCAAATTTAAGGACCACAAGGCATATTATAAAAACTTTTGCATGTGGAAGTTACTCTACACCTTTAAAGGGAGATTACTACAAGTCGAAACAATCTTCGCAATCATGCAATGATACCCATTACCTTAAAACATCGTTCGACGCCTTAAGAATATATTTAGATGTTTAGATAGTTTTATATAACATTGTGATTTATGACTCGTTAGTTTTTGAAATAGTGACAGTTAATTTTTCATATATAAGTGTGCTGTGTATTGAAGATAAACTTATTATAAAAAAGCTTAACAAAACAGTATACTGTACCATACTGCCATGTTATCCACTTACGATATATCGGCGGTATTAAATATCTAAGGTGTTCTCGAACATATGCAGAGTACTGCTAAATGGGAGTAGTGCACATCATAACTTTTATAAAGTTACAAATTGACAACTGTTCACTACAGACCATTATTTATTGCTTAGTTAGTATTTCTGTTCAATCGTGTCAGAATAATGTCAAGGTATAAGGTAACCTTGAACATATATGATATCAAGACCAACTTTTTATCTAACATTTCTATATAAACTCATGTGAATTTCGCCGAATTGAATTTATCTGTATTTACATGACAATTATATCTTATGCGTTTGACGTATTTATATGCATATCAAAGTCAAGTGGTAAATAGGTAAACAAAGAATAACTTAATCTAGTGTATATAGTCTATATATCACTGAAGAAAGAGGCATGTCCATCAGGAGTGGGTTTTACAATATGAGTGTACATGTACTAAAAGATATTCATATCAGCTGTTAACGAAAAGGACATTTTGTACAGGGCCTAGAGAAAATAAAGCATTTGAGAAATACTGCGGCGCACTACGTTTTTTTTTCCAAAACCCGGCTCGTTCTTAAATGACCATAGCTTTTAATGGGTTGTAAAGCACACACAAACCAAACCATACACAAACTACGAAATGAAATATGAAACAGAGATTGTCTGATATACTTAAAAGAAATCAAGACGGGAGTGTTTAATAGGATTAATCTTTTCTGAATCTTTACCTTCTTTTTTTCATAGTACTGTTCTTTCAAATGTCTATCAAATCAAATTCTCCCATCAGTTCGATTATATTATCCATAGCTTAAGGATTATTCATTTATTTTTAATTTTGATCGTAGTCTTAATCAGGATTCAGACCATATTAAACTCACCACATACAATGTAATATTCATTGTTATTATCATTAAAAGCATCTATTTTTTGTTCGCAAAAGTGTGGCTTATCCATATTAGGACCATATGATTTTATTACTGACGTGTCCCTAAGGATACCTATTTGACCCCAGCCGTATCACAATATTCTGATAACGAGCAAATACTGTGTCGAGATTTTTATTTATAGTTTGTTTATCAAGTCTATCATACTAGTTGTGGTAACCATCAAATCAAATAAACATACTTTTGCTCGACACGTAGAGAAATTAATTAGTACTGTGATACACATGTCATTATACCCATATTGTGCGTCTCCTATCAATACCTCAGTTTTTTCACACGAATATAAGTTAGACCTCTTCGTGCTGTGTTGCACATAAGACCATCACCAGAGATTCAATTTATGTCTGTTTTGGGAACCACTTGCGTATTTGGCCGCCTGTCTAGTCTTTTTCTTTTATTTATTTCTCAATAGACCGTCTTCAGGTTTCCTTTTTTCTTCCTCTCTTTCTTTTTCCTGGTGGTGTCCATCTTATTGCTACCATAGGGATGGAATCTTGGTGCATCCTGGAGACATGTCCCATCCAACTCCTTCTCCTTTGCTTGGCATCTTTTGAAAGAGGAATGGTGGCTGTTATCTGATACAACTCCTCATTTGAGATGGTCTGTGGCAAGGAGATGCGCAAAATTCTGCGAAAGCATCGAGAAGTATCTGTTGTCTTCCATGATTCTGCACTATACAGAAGGACACCCGGTATGTTGCTTTTAATCATCCTTCATTTGGTGTTGGTTCACACGAACGTACGATATTACAAAATAGCCAGTGTTTGTTTGTTTAAAAAAGGCAATGCTATTTGCAGAGCATTAAAAAATAATATATCAGTTGACACACTTAAAAAACAGCAGAATCATTTAAAATGACATTAAGCATGTTGGTTGACCATACAAAAATATTTGCATAATGTTACAAAAGCGAGTGGATCTGTGCATTGGACATTTCATAAAATCTTTACTCATTGAGTGTGAAATAAGTATACGAAATAATATTAATATACAATTAGATAACTTTTTGAATATGCTAGATAAAAATTTAACGCACGATTTAACTAATTACTAATGAATAATTGAATACAATTTGTGCACATATGCTTACATGATATATGCAGACATATTTTCAGGACCATCCCTGGGGTAGCCCGCTGCATGTTTTCTGAAGAGGTAAATAACTTTCTGCAGGGGGTTTTCTACTTTTTCTTCTACCTTGGTGACGTTGAGGAAAACTAACCTCATCTGCTATCCCCGTTGCTCGTTGCAACACTCCGATTAAATCTGGTTATAGTATATTTCTCTCAATACCCTAGTTTACCTGTTCGGTAGTATCACCCCAGGGACAAGTCTTCATATCACCTTAGCTGTTGCGAGACCGTTAAACTCTATACAAGCAAACACACATTTTGAATGACATGAGATGTATTTTAATGATAATGAACGATAATTTATACATTGATATAATTACCAAATTCAATCACATCCGTACATATTCACATTTCAACATTGACGAGAAACATAGCACCTGAAAAACATGTTTTAGTTGGAAGGTGTCATTTTTTCATCGTTATAAAAACACAATCGCGATTTTGTATGTCAATTGTCAATTTTCGACACTTTTGATAAGGCAAATTTATCTGAAATCCGCGATTATCGCAAAACAGAAAAAGTAACATTTGAAATTGCTATTATGAACCACAATATCTTATAGTGAATAGAAACGTAAGAATCGGAAATTTCAGGAACAGTATAACTTTTCTATTGTTACAAGTTGAGTACATGGAGTAATGCAACCGTGACCTAAAACAACCAAACGACACTTATTGTGTAACTCTGACAATGTGCATGACAACCTATTCATTAACACGAACGGTCATAGTGTTAGCTTTCAATAATGGTTGTCAGTATTGTGTAACCGAGCAAAGGTAACTGACCGGTCGGCGGTGTTTCTACAGGAACTCCGGTTTTCCTCAACTAACAACCCCTGACACGACCTTAAATAGCCATTGTTAATGGGATGTAAATACAGAAACCAAACTATACATACATACGTTATAAAACATAAACTTGGGAAATATGACAGAAAATATAATCAAATCTGATTTTTTTAAACAAAGTGTTTATGGTGCAAGGAATATTTTCAGTAAATAACCAAATCTTTACATGTACATACAGGTGACCGTCGATCGATTGAATTTGTAGCTCTTGGGCTTGGCGGTGTAATACAAACATGTTTAAAGTCTAGTATACGTTCGTATGTTAGCTTCGATGAAATTGTGGCGAAGGATAATACTGATGTTTATGACATCTTTAACTCCTTACTAGCAAATTGGACTTTCATCAGATTTCTAGCAACCGGGATGTCGTGACTAACCTTGCAAACAGGCTTAAAGAGTCGAAGTTTCACCACATTGTCAATGATTTTATGAAATCTCGAAGACAGCTTCCAATGGGTTATCAAAAACTGATTTAGTTGAACCATGTTGTTATTTACCAAAATAAGGAGGGGATACAAATACAGAATAGTTTGAACATGGCGAACACACAATGGCTCCTCTAGAAAAGAACAGCTGTTACAGCTTCATTATGGCAAAGAAATATTGGTGACATAATCTTTGAAATGTGATGGTTATAGTACTCTCCAACATTCCTGTTTAGCTAAATTTTCATTCATGATACCATTTCAAAAATATACTGTTTGCCAGAGGGTAAAGCTATTCTCAACTATACGGTAGGAATATTTTCAAGGCAAAATTATTATTTTTAAAATGAATATCACAATATGCCTACTTCATAGCAATTTATTGTGGATGTTTGTGTCTTATTAAACCAGCTATGGTAGCATCGCTACTCCATGATGTTTTGCCTTATTGGTAAGTCAATATTGTTAGAAAATTCTTTAAGTCCCTTTCAATAGAAATATACCATGAAAAATTGGATGTTACCATGCATTTTACAAAATGTAGTTTTCAAAATGTGAATGTTTCAAAAATGAAATAGAAATAAAGAAAAAAAATGCAGGAGCTCATAACCTTGCCATTGCAAAGCCTACATACTATGGATGCTGACGTGAAAAAGAAACTTTTACATGGGAATTTGACTCTTAAGTCAGAAAAACTGTGATTTGTTTCATATTATTCACATATAAGGGATATTACTGCAATTAAAGTACACTCTCAGTGGCACTCTTCTTCGCGATTGTAACGGATGCGTGTTACCCTTTACCTTCAAATATCGTTCGGTGCTATTGGAATATATTTTAATGTTTAGATAGGTTTAGAACGTTGATTATTTTCGAAATAGTAACAGTACTGTTCTTACCAATTTGTCAATTTGGTTTGTCGATGCAGAAAGGTAAACAAACAATTATACTGCACCATACTGCTATGTTATCCGCTTACGACATATCAGCGAGTCCGACATATATTCGTGTTCTAGTTTTGTCTTTATCTAGGTGACATTTCTATATAGCCTCGTGCAGGTTTCGTCGAAATCACGTGGTGAATATTTTAACAAATCATGACTCGGTATCAATCAATCGGGTATAAAAGTTCTGTCCAAGTGTTGTCCACCACAGCAGAAAGAGGCGTCTTCATCAGGGGATGTGCATAGTGCAGAAAATTCCGACATCTGACATTTATTAGGAGACGTAAGTTACAAAAAAAAATGTATAATTTGAAATAATGTTTTTTTAACATATTCGTTTATGAAATTTTCACATGAAGCCAGTGATTGTACATAGTATATATTCAGAAATGGATATATATAGAAATCTCAGAAATGGAGTTTACAATTTTTATTAAATTGAATTGGAATGAATATCTTCAAAACATTTTACAGCAATAAATGCAAAAGTATTCCTGAAAACAATAAAAATTATATGTTTCACCAAATAGCCGTGAATTGAAATAAATCATTCTTAGAAATTGGAATTATTTTGTTTATCTAAAGAAAATATGAAAAGAAAATGATCTGCACCAATTATGTTGGTTTACTGATATGTATATTGTATATCAAGGAACTCATTATTTGTATTAAACTGCGATATAATGTAATAGATTTCCAGTTTTTCTGATGACTTCTTTAGAACTGCTTCACCTTAAGTTTTAGTATCACAGTTCCTGGAAGTCTTTGTATACAAAATATTAATTATTTATAATGCACAAATCATTAATATTCCTTTTAGTATATAAACTATATAAATAGTATGTCACTGAGAACCGACAAGCAAAACGAGGTGGGTTCACGAGCAGCTTTATGTAATTCACAAAATAACGCAATGTCTTAGCCTGTTAAGAAAAAGAGAACATTTGAGTTAGCACGTTGCTTTGAAGAGTGGGTACATCTGTGTACTTACCAGTAAATTAATTTAGAACACTTTGATTAAAAAAATGCAAAAGTGATTGTTCATTCTGAACGCAATCTTATTAAAATTACATATTCACATCTCGTGACATAGCAGTAAACGGGAGCGACGAGAAGATATAATTTTCATTAGATTGTTCTGTACGGCAACGACGACCGTCCTGACCATCAACTTGACCCAGTTGAGTTTCAGTTGAGGGCTTTCTAGAAAGTAATAATAAATAAATACATACACTGTGCAAACGCTCGACACTAAGTACAAATGTGAGGTATTGTTTTAGGTAGGACGCTCCAACAGCATAGCATTGTTAGGACGTAGAGACAAAACATAAAGATCCGAAATGCTGCAATGTTACCGCATATTTATTTAGTCGCTTTTATGTCCCCAGGCAGAAGACAAAAAGCAAATTCTCGATTCTTCTATTGATTCGCTTATTGGTTGCCTCTTGCAACATACCGTGGTGACAGCAGGTGTATATTTGCAATCAAAGACCGAGAGTTGTTAATGACAAATGTATATATTATGACGTAATAATTGAAAATTGTAACATATCCCAGTTCGAGAATTGTTATATCATTGTCCAAGGAAATATCATATGAATTGATATGCATGTTATCGAAATTCCTTGATGCTATAAATTTGTTTTTTTATAATGCGCCGCTTACCCTCTTGCTGACCATAATGTCAGTGAAACACAATATAATATTGATGACGTCAGTATTTTGAACTAGTAATCTTGCAACAAATCATAACCTTTTTTGGTTTAGTATACCAAAGGCTACTATCGTGCAAACACTGCAGATCAAAGAATATCCAACACCTTTGTGTCAATCATCTTATTCCGCCCTGCCTACGGAAATGTAAGTTAAAACACGTATCGGTTTTTTTTTCGATTTTTATGTAAATATGGGATCGGTTATTATTATTCTGATATATGTAGCAAGTAAGTTTGCTTATGATTTGCAAATCATATTTGTACACCACAATAGTATAACAATAAAAAATAATAATTCAAGGTTCTTATATACCGCTTTATCACAATCTAGTTAGTAGGTTGTCTCAAAGCGGTTCACCAATTATAATTCGTGGTTATAGGGACTCAACCAGCCAATATTTTTCTCAACTTCCTGGGTAGCATACAGCCAGTGTTGCAACTTAGGCGCTCATAGCTAGCATTCAACATTTCTAGCACTACCCAACCACGTACTCATTCACAGCTAAAAACTTGAAGTATCTTGTTCAAAGAAGCAATACAGTGCCGTGCCGTGACTCGAACCCGCAACCCTTCGATCACGAACCCGGCGTCCTTCCGCTAGACAACGTTGCTTCCATATTTATATTTGATAACTGTACAGGAAATTGTTAAGTTACAACTTTGTTCTTTGGTCACCTTATTCCACTACATACACTTCAAGTGCTCGTCAGTTATTACATTTACGATTACAAAACTATATACATGTACATAATGTAAAATTCATTTCCATTTCGTTTCAGGTCGTCATACGAACTTTGCGATTCAACGATGAAGAACAGAAGAGGTTCAGCGGAGCCTTTGATTAAATCACCGAATTCCGCCACGACCGTGGAAACGTAAGTTTAAACATACTTTGTTACATGTTCAAAAACGTTTTGTCAAATGGGGACAGAATACAGTTATATAACGTTATATAACCAATTTTAACGGTGGGGTTTGTTTATGGCCAACGCAATGACTTTTTTTATATCTTGCAACAATGTTGCCAGACTGCAAACAGTATTGAATATTTTGGTATCAGCTCCCTGGGGTCTGATTTAGCAAAATTGGAGCTCCTTGAAGTACTTTTGCTCAGAACATGAAATTATACTTACTCAAGAGCCTGAAAATCATTTTTTTAATCTAAAACTGATTTGTTTCTTTTATAATGCTGCTGCATTTAGGAATGCAAAACAAAATTATCTTTCAAAATAACAAAACTCTCTTACTGACAAAAGCATTCCCCCTGGGAAATGGAGGCGAAAAGCCAAATCTGTTATTAATTCAAACAAGAGGCCCAGAGGGCCTGTATCGCTCACTTGAATATGTTTAAAATTATTGGTATGTAAAGATATAGCACTCCATGGTAGTACATATAAAATTTCAGAAAGATCCATCCAGTACTTGAGATAAAGCGAGAACAAACTTCAAACAGAGCCCCACCCCTATGCCCCTAGGGGGGGGGGCATACTCACCAATTATAAAAAATTGAGACCCCTTAATTAATCCCGATGGTCGAAGAAGGATTTAAAAGGTGTTACCTCTATTTCTCCTATTGGGCCCAACCCTTCTGCCCTCTGGGAGACCACACGAATCGTTTATACAAAATTGAGTCCCCTTGGCCTAATGATACTCCAGACCAAATTTAGTCAAAATCTACTTGGCCGTTCAGGACTAGTAGCGTTTTAAAGGAAAAGTTGACGGACGGACGGACGACGGACGATGGACGGACGACGGGCGATGGACGGACGACGAACGCTGCGGTATGGCATGAGCTCACCATGGTCCTTCGGACCAGGTGAGCTAAAAATGAAAATGATACTGATTATCCTTTGGAAATTAATGGCGAATTGAAAGTACATCCTTTGTATAAGTCTGAATCATCACATCTATTTTCTACAACTGATAAAGCTAATGAAGACGTCCCATCTAATATTCTTCCTTTCCCCCCATCAACTATCAAATATTATGATTACTGAGCAAGACGCATAAGACCAGCTCCATCTCATTAATGTAAAGAAGCCCCCAGGCCAGGAGTCAATTCACCCTAAATTTGTCAAAGGTGTGTCTGAATCACTTGTTCAGCCTTTAGATATTCTTTTAAATAAATCTCTGGAATCTGGCTATTTACCTAAAATCGGGGAAAATGCAAATGTTACTGCTATTTTTAAGGGCTTTAATGTAAGGAGTGATACATCTAATTACAGACCTATTTCTATCACACCATTATTTAGTAAAATGCTTCAATTATCTCTCAACGAATAATATAATTTCTAAAAATCAATCTAGATTTCTCCCCAAAGACTCTTCAGTGAACCAGCTATTAACAAAAGAAAGCAATTTTTTTTCTTAAGAGGTAAATTATTTCATCATTACTGTAATAATAATACCTACATTGTGCGTAATAGGACTCTCGAAAATTTCTGTTTAGCAATATTGATTACACCGTTTCGAGGGTTTAGCTGATAACGAAGTAGGATTAATTTCAATGCAATATGCTTAAAATCATTAAAACTTATTGTAAATGTTGGTGTTTTTTTAATAAATTTCATCAACTAATTATGATATTATCGCTAGTTCCGAATTATCTCTCCTGATAAGGAGAAGTATTCCATGAAAAATGAATGTTGTCATTCATTTAACAAAATTGTGGTTTTCAAAATTTGAATGTTTTTGAAATAGAGACCATGTAAATGTGTTGTTTATTGAAGATAAACTTATTATAAAAAAAGCTTAACAAAACAGTATACTGCACCATACTGCTGTTCGAAAATGTATGGTTTATCCATATTGGGACCACATCATGTTATTGTTGACGTGTCCCTAAAGATACCTGTTTGACCCCAGTCGTAACACAGCATTCTGATAACGAGCAAATACTGTGTACGAACACGACATTTTAACATAACACTCAAATATAACATGGCACACTCAAACAATTGAAACAGGTGAATCAGTGTGAATAATGGAAGGACGTTTGTCGACTAATAAAATAAATTATTGAACAAATGGAGCATAAACTGAGGGAAAATGTACAGAAAATACGATCATCTTTGATTTCGTTTAGCACTGTTTATGGTGCTATGAACAGTGTACAAAGTTAAGGAATGAAATGGACATTTTTAATGAGATTGTAAGATGATTGATTTTCATATACAAATATACGTTTTTCAAATATGTGCACGGAGTACTGTTCTCCGTGTGTTTGTGTTGTATCGTTAACGCCCCCAAAATAGTGTTGACAGGTTGTGCCAAAATGTACACTTGGAACAAAGTGGTCTGTACACCTGTCCTCATGTTCCAGATCGAAAATCAGGTGTCCTGGGTAGTCACAGAATATGCTACCATATGAACCTAATGAGATATCACTTTCAACTAATTTGAACTGTTGTAGTTGCTGAGACAAAGTTTGATATCTTATAATAAACAAATGCCTGCTAGATTCGTGCAAAAACTCGTTACTCAGATACTTGCGGAAATTGTAAGACATTTGAGAAAAAAGTCATTGTAATCAGCTCTTTAAACCAGTGTCAATTATTTGAGCAAAAATATGGCAAATTTTCCTCAAAAAGCTTCCGTACAGATGTGATTTCAAATGCATTTAGAAGTGGTTTTGTCACAGGGCCATTAATGTAAACAAACATTTTCACAATTTTTATCCCGGCTTGCGTAATGTACACTGCAAACGATCATGACATTTAGCTTTGATATTCTTCAGAAAGCGTTCAAATATATCAGAGTAAACGACTGATGCGGCGCCATGGCATAACAATGCTACTTAAAACATTAACTATTTGATAATAAACTAGCTAAAGAATTATTGCTTTATCAGAAACGGACAGAGAAACGACATGACTCAAATGATTTATTTTTATAGAGATATATAGCCTTGCAGAGTGTCAAAGATCCATGCCAGTGTTAGTTGGGGGGAAAGTCCGCTGCTTTTTGTTAGCTTGATTTTAAAACGTAAGTTTTTATATGTCAAAGATTAGCACTTGGCGTTTCAATTGAAGTTCATTCTTGTTTGATAATATACACGAATAACCTAATCTTATTTTATGTCTAAATAACCTTAAGATGTCACTTACTTCAGATTTCGCCGAAGTGATTTTATTTGCGTTGCATCTGCTCATATGATATGAAATCTAGTCTAATATCAAAGTGCACAAAATCAGTGTTACATTTTGTCAACTGTACGTTTTAACGATGAGAAAACCATTACTTGGTCAATTCGATAACATTCACCATATTCTTACCTATATCGATAAAAGTTCGGATTTTGTCATGCTTACCAGGATGACACGAATCAATTTGATTGGTCAGCAGGGGTTTTGATTAATTATAAGTACTTTGATAGCAAGCAGCTTTCTAAACAGTGTCGTCTTCCACAGCAGAACGCAAAGTGTTTAAGCATCAGACCTAAGTTGCAGGAAACGTAAGTTTAGGCGCATGTTTTAAAATTTAAAATGATGTGTTGTTAAAATACCATCAAGTTCAATAATGAAACTTACAAAGGTAACAATTAATTGGATGTATTAGCTAATCATTAATGTAGGAGGTTATGTAAAGTTGTTAGTCGACAACTTCTAGATTTGTTCTAAAACAAATGCAGAATATAAATGCACTATCCTACGTGAATGTTTTAGCACATCTTATGTGTGACATCTTAATTATCTTTTTTTCTATTTTCTTTTTGAACCTATGCAACAAATTCTCGGCAGTTTATTCTCGTTTTAGTTCATCAGTCGGCCATCACTTTCCAACACCGACGAACAATTTGGAGTTAGAAATATCAGTACAACAGTCTGATTCTGCCGTGCCTGATGATAAGTAAGTCAAAACGCACATTCTTGTGATTTAAAACACATCGACTAATTCATTTATGAATGTGAAACAGGTAACAAGTGCTTGTATGTATGAGCTAATTTGCAATAAGAAATATCATTACTTATCATGACCAGATAAAGAAATGAATTCAAAATATGGTGATTGCTTTGAGTAGTGAATTATTAGCCTCACATCATCCTTATCTGAGGATAAACTGTTAAAAATATTTTGTTTTCGTCAATATGTACAAGGATGTTTTAGGATATTACGAATAATAACGTGACAAATGTTGGTAAGGCTCATTTAATTATACCCTTTCCTGGTAACAAACCTACACACATAAAATATACAAAAACAAAATAGACTGAAGCCAAACAACATATCACATTTACCTCCGATAAAAGAAGTTTTAAATAACATAATAATAACTGAATAATTATATTTCCACTTGATTTAAAATGTTCCCTGTTAAGACGGGTTTACAGCTTAAAAGTATGTACAACATATATCATAAGGTTAACTCTCATTTGTCATGGCAACGGGTTGTGCAACACCATGTGACGAAAATGTTAAATGCTGAACATAAATGTTAATAACATTATGCTATGACATAATTTTTACAAGCATTGACATATCGCCGAGTAAAAAATTATCATACAAATGTAGCTCAGCTGATTAGAGTGGCAGTGAAAATATCTGAAGTCCGGGGTTCCAATCCTAGTATAGCCACGTTATTTTCTTTTCCGCTTAAAACACTGCTGTTGATGATGTTTGGTTTATTTCGTCAGTATTGTAGTTTCTATGAAAGTCCCGCAAAGTGTGGTTTTCAGAAATGATTTATCAAAGCTATAGTCATTTCGGAAAACACAGTTTCACCTGCCTTCATGTAGTTAAAGTTTGGGCAGGAATCCTATTATTAGTATTACATGCTTAACGTTCCATCAACACAGGATAGGTCATAAGAACAGAGAAATGGTCGACAAAAACAAATGCAAAAAATAAATGTCAATTTGAATATTGAAGATGGTTATTGTGACCCATATTTTATTAAAAAGACCAACAGCTTTCAGGTAGCCTAAAATTGTAGAGACAGCTATTTTCCGAAAAGATATTTAACACATGTAATGTTGTCATAGAAATGTTATTGAGTTGACACACAATCTAATAACAAGTGTTTTGCTGTAAATGGTTCCTGACACGCTATGTATTGAGGCTGGTCTTTACGTTTCAATAAATAAATAAGGGTAATGTATGAATGACCTATAATCCTGCATATAAACCAAAAGGATGGGGCTGTTATTGTAGGTTGTATAAACAAATGTGTATAGAAGGGCAATGAGAAGTAGGAATCATAGAATACAATCTTTAGATTATGAGATAAGTCATTCAAACGTGACGGTGATATTAGTGTCGTACAAATCTCCGATATTGTATTTGTTTAAACGTATGAATTAACAGATAACAGCAAAAGGATTCGACATAAGCAACGAGAAAATTACAAATGCCCTTTACTTACAATGTGATTGAAGATTTATATCGCAAGATGGCTTAACATGAATATATATAATTAAATTGAATGACATAGCGGGAGAACCAAGGGTAAACATTTACTAACTGAAAACAATTGTTAACTTAATATATGTACATCCATATGTTTAAACAAATACACACACACATGCATACACACACCACTACACGCACACACACATTCACGCACAAATACATCATCATTTAACAAGTGTTATCTTTTTTTTCTATTTTCTTTTTGAACCTATGCAACAAATTCTCGGCAGTTTATTCTCGTTTTAGTTCATCAGTCGGCCATCACTTTCAAACACCGACGAACAATTTGGAGTTGGAAACATCAGTACAACAGTCTGATTCTGCCGTGCCTGATGATAAGTAAGTCAAAACGCACATTCTTGTGATTTAAAACACATCGACTAATTCATTTATGAATGTGAAACAGGTAACAAGTGCTTGTATGTATGAGCTAATTTGCAATAAGAAATATCATTACTTATCATGACCAGATAAAGAAATGAATTCAAAATATGGTGATTGCTTTGAGTAGTGAATTATTAGCCTCACATCATCCTTATCTGAGGATAAACTGTTAAAAATATTTTGTTTTCGTCAATATGTACAAGGATGTTTTAGGATATTACGAATAATAACGTGACAAATGTTGGTAAGGCTCATTTAATTATACCCTTTCCTGGTAACAAACCTACACACATAAAATATACAAAAACAAAATAGACTGAAGCCAAACAACATATCACATTTACCTCCGATAAAAGAAGTTTTAAATAACATAATAATAACTGAATAATTATATTTCCACTTGATTTAAAATGTTCCCTGTTAAGACGGGTTTACAGCTTAAAAGTATGTACAACATATATCATAAGGTTAACTCTCATTTCTCATGGCTACGGGTTGTGCAACACCATGTGACGAAAATGTTAAATGCTGAACATAAATGTTAATAACATTATGCTATGACATAATTTTTACAAGCAATGACATATCGCCGAGTAAAAAATTATCATACAAATGTAGCTCAGCTGATTAGAGTGGCAGTGAAAATATCTGAAGTCCGGGGTTCCAATCCTAGTATAGCCACGTTATTTTCTTTTCCGCTTAAAACACTGCTGTTGATGATGTTTGGTTTATTTCGTCAGTATTGTAGTTTCTATGAAAGTCCCGCAAAGTGTGGTTTTCAGAAATGATTTATCAAAGCTATAGTCATTTCGGAAAACACAGTTTCACCTGCCTTCATGTAGTTAAAGTTTGGGCAGGAATCCTATTATTAGTATTACATGCTTAACGTCCCATCAACACAGGATAGGTCATAAGAACAGAGAAATGGTCGACAAAAACAAATGCAAAAAACAAATGTCAATTTGAATATTGAAGATGGTTATTATGACCCATATTTTATTAAAAAGACCAACAGCTTTCAGGTAGCCTAAAATTGTAGAGACAGCTATTTTCCGAAAAGATATTTAACACATGTAATGTTGTCATAGAAATGTTATTGAGTTGACACACAATCTCATAACAAGTGTTTTGCTGTGAATGGTTCCTGACACGCTATGTATTGAGGCTGGTCTTTACGTTTCAATAAATAAATAAGGGTAATGTATGAATGACCTATAATCCTGCATATAAACCAAAAGGATGGGGCTGTCATTGTAGGTTGTATAAACAAATGTGTATAGAAGGGCAAAGGGAAGTAGGAATCATAGAATAAAATCTTTAGATTATGAGATAAGTCAATCAAACGTGACGGTGATATTAGTGTCGTACAAATCTCCGATATTGTATTTGTTTAAACGTATGAATTAACATAATGGATTCGACATAAGCAACGAGAAAATTACAAATGCCCTTTACTTACAATATGATTGAAGATTTATATCGCAAGATGGCTTAATATGAATATATATAATTAAATTGAATGACATAGGGGGAGAACCAAGGGTATAAACATTTACTAACTGAAAACAATTGTTAACTTAATATTTGTACATCCATATGTTTAAACAAATGCACACACACATGCATACACACACCACTATACGCACACACACATTCACGCACATATACATCATCATTTAACAAGTGTTATCTAAGACCATGTGATAAGTTCTTTCTAGCACCGACATCATTTGTAATAATCGTATATACTCATCAACGTAAGGTTAGGTTCCAGCTAATGTTAAATTTCCCATAGAAACCACCCACATCTGGATTTCTTTCAAACTTTGCATGTATGTAGTACTATAAATGGCAATACAAAATATACACTTGAATTATTCATTTTTTATATCGCAAAAGGCCCACATGTTCAGTCAACTGATCATATGTCAAAACATACGTCAATGACATGTTTTTGTACCACCTTTTTCATAAGTTCTTATTTTGTTACCTTCCAGATCCATTATTCATTATTTTTTTTATCAAATTTGTATTGTTATATTGGTATGATTTTTAACATTTTCAAAACCAGGCTGTCGCCAAAAATATAAAAATTTGGTATGGTATAAGTTTTGTCCACCATTTTGATTTACTTAAAAATTAGCTTCAACATGTGTTCTATCACCAGGTAAAATTTGAGAAGAATTGAAATCAGGGAAACTCTATATTGCAGAAATAGCATGAACAATATGTTTTTTCTTTATTTTTATAAAATCTTAATATTTGTTGTGTTTTTCCAGCATTTGAATAATACTTGAATGATATTTGATTGCAAAGATTGTTCTCATAGAGCACGAGAAAAATCAAGCCGTCACATCAACAAGTTCAACATAACAATGTAATAACCCTCAGTAAGCCAATGTGTCTTTATTTTGCAAGTCAATATCCAAATGTGTTATCAATAGTTGTTTAATTGGGATTAAAATAATAACTATGTTGGTCTTGTTTGAACAACATGTAAATATTTTAAGTAATTACACATATGAGTAAACCCTGGTGTCATTCCTCATTGTGCCTGCACATGTATTTTTCGAATGAATGAAGGCTAAAAAAGGGCACCCTTGCCAATGTCTACACTCTATATTTAATATGTTTAATAAGGCTGGTACTAAATTATTGAACACTTGAATATTGAAATACCATATACCTTAGGCATAGCTGACAACATAATTTAAAAATAATTAACCATACAAAGAGTATACATGTAGCATAATTTATAAGCAATGCAAACTGGTGGACTGACACTATAAAGCATAAAACGAGGAAGGTGATGTTATGTCAAGTGCTCATTTAGCTCATTTTGGACTCCAGTTTTGACAAAGAACCCAGTACTGGCATCACGGTACATATTTTATATCAAAATAATCAACTACGCCTGAGCAGCAGCATTATAACGGAAAAATCAGCTTCAGATTAAAATAGTAATTTTCAGGCTCTTGAGTAAGTATAATTTCATGTTTTAAGCAGAAGTACTTAAATGAACTCCAATTTGGCCAAATCAGACCCTAGGGAACTGAGATTATCATTTTTGATACTGTCTACGTTGTTGCAAAATATGGAAAAACAAATCGCTGCGTTGGCCGACTATATGGGAATTTTAGCATTGGAGTGGGCCCCACCTTTGTCATATCAAAATCTTGGTTTTTCAATTCATCTTACTAGTTTGACTGTTTTAAGTGAAATTATTCCCTGCATTAATGTATGAAAAGGCTCCATACCTTGTGTCTTCACACTCCGAAAATGTAAAGTTATGATATTCTTGAAGAACCCAGAACTTTACTTCTCCTTATAGTATTGGTTAAACTTCGTCATAATGTTGTTATCTAGACGTAGGTTATTGCCTGCAGATGGCCACAAGGCTTAAAAACTTAAGTGATAAAAATGGTTTGTTGATTTTGTCGTCTATACATTAAATAGATGCAAACAATATTCACAAAATATACTTGTGCAGGCGTGCGCAAATAAAAAAAAACGAAGACGCTTAGTCTCAAAAGAAAGATATGGACATCATAAAGTCAAACATACGAGTTAGTTATCTCGCAAATAAGAGTTGAAAAATCTTGAAACGATTAACTTCTACTGAAGAAAAAAAAATCTTTCGGATAAGGCGTTTGGACTCTATTTGAACATAAAGAAATAATGTCATAATTGTCATTGTTTTGGTTACGGTGATACTCATGTTTTGTGTACAGCGAGTAGTGTTTAATGATAATGCGACAAATTGATAAATGCAATTTTCAGACTTCTTTGTCATACCTTCCGATAAGGGCGTTGAGTTCGTGTAATCTGCACGTGTTGAATATGTGTTATATGACTGTCGAATCGACGATTATGCGCTACATGCAATAAAAATATTGGAATGCGATATTTGGTGATGTTTGGTCCATTTTAGACGGTTTCGGATTAGAAAATGTGACAATGTCGTTTTTCTGTTTTCTGTATTTTTATTAAAAGCTTTATACTTCGGGTTATTTTGTAGGTTTCTTTATGGGATATACTAACACGTAGATCAAATTAACTTGGTATGGAAAAAATAGACAATTTCGAAACTACTCATAAAAAATGGCATATATCGCACATCTGGTATTAATCTCACACCAGTCTCTTTAAAATTGACCTATGTCGAATAAAATTTGGTTCAAAACAACAAGCCAAACATCAACACCCTGTGGGTTTTTTGTTATTAAGAAAAATTTGTTTTAAAGATTATTTTACACATTTGACCCCTGTTTATTCAAATAAATGATCTTGACTCACTTTCAAGGTAATTCATTTGAATAAACTTGGAAGCCCTTTATCCAAGCATGAGTCTCGAGTATGGAATCAAATCAATGTTTAAACTTGCCTTTAACTATTTCAGTATTTATATTTTGAATCATAGGTAATTATTCAGTTTTCCAAATATATAAGTAACAAAATGAAAATAAAAAAACAGTTTTATGGCTTTTAATTTTATCAATAAAAAAATAAAATAATGTTAAATATCTCGTCATAACGGAATTATTATGACAACGTAATTGACAGAAAATTGTGACCATATCTGGTGGTTTTTTTATGAAATTTCAATGATAGGGTACCATAATATATACCTGCAAAGTAGTGTAAGTCAGGAATTATTTGCCGCAGTTAAATTTTCACCTCTTTCGCCATCCGTTAACGTAATGTGGGCGAATTTATCAACGAAAAGTATGATAAAGTACATGATCAGTTGTAATTGGCAACCAAAGTTACACTGGACGGATAACGACTTTATTGGCGGAGAGCAAAACTTTCATCGGACGGAAGTTTCCTTGTCAACAGTATTATCCATAGATTTAGTCATTAAAATCAAGCTTAATGTATCCGCATCAAATTTGAGATTTGTGGAATATAATCAAAGAAATGTTACAACGAGTGCAACGAGATAATAACAGTGTACAGTTATAAAACGTGACTACCATCGTCTGTTCAATAACACTCGCTAGGGCATATATATAAATACCGTTATTTGTATTGATTGCATCAAGTAGCTTAAAACCATATGTTAAGTTGCCCATGTTTTTTTTCTTTGCATATACCGGATTACTACAGATTCATGAACAAGTGCTACTTTGTCCCTATCGGAGTCATCAACGTTGGAGCAGCAGTGATCTTGCTTATTGCATTACAAGTAATGGCTTTGACGGGCGATTCAGTTGTTGACCCCGTTATCCTAAGAGCTACCTTTGTGGCTCTTGTGGGCTTGGGAACAGTTATGACATGTGTACTGGTGTGTAAAACGTGTGAAATAAATCGCAATGAAGGGAATATATTAAAAAACCTGAAGGGGTGGATAATGCCTGTATTGGGCAAACAAATAGTCCTCACATTGATTGGACTTGGTGTGCTGATACTTTGCATAGTAGATATAGTTTTCACTGGCAGGTGCTATCATAAACTGACTAAGTTGGTTCCTGAAGCAGAAGTTCAGTGTGAACTCGCTTACAACGGTTTAAGAATCATCTTTATTTTAATCCAGTGGTTTTTTATTGTGTTCAAGGCACCACAATTTCAATGTTCCCTCTTTAACAATATTGCTTTAGTGATAATACTATCTGTTAATGCTTTCATATGGATATATTACCTAGCGTTAGAAAGTACAGACGGAATGAACTCGTTCAGTATGTATAATATCCCCAATATAGGCACAAAACCTCCCCCAAATGCAACAGCAATTCAGAAATGTCTGTATGACGAAACAATAGCTGACATAACACATTGGTTGTGGCCAACAAATACTGAGTTTCCTTTACTCATCCTGGTAATGTATTTGGAAATATGGGATACCTCCTCGAATGACAGTTCAAATGTCCACCCTTCAGAGAATCAAACCAACCCTAATACTGACGCAAGTAATTCAAATTGTTGGGGGTGCTGTACTTCAATGTTTACCATCCTTAATGGGACCTGCTTCATTGTAACAGTACCTATAACTACGATGCATCTGGTACTTGCCATTATTGGTAAAGAGCATGACTTGCAACAATTTTTAGTATATTTTGTGTTTGGATATAAATGTATTATGTGTCTTGTTATTATGGTTTGCACTCATTTAATTGTTGATGAGATGGAAGGGGATGCTAATAAAAGCAAATTAAAAATTAGTGACGTTATTATGTTCTCCTGTACGTTTAGCTCGGCTTTGTATTACATGAGTGTCATATGTGCTGATATTGATATGGGAAAAAATGTTGAAATGGCTCGATATCTTATTAGTATTGTATCTGTTTCATTGCAAACGAATTTGTTAACGTTGGCTAAGCGATGTGTTCCTAAAAACGACACGTATGTCGTTCAGAACTCTGGTAGGTGGAGGTGGAAGTGTTGCTTAGGGTCACGACAGCTATGTTCATCTTTATGCGCCATTCTGGCATGGATGAACATATCCTTTTGGCTAGTCGATAGTTTTGTAGGGAAGAAGTATGCAGCATTTGCGGGTCCAAAAGAATTGTTCTTCGGTGAAGAATACTGGGGTTTTATTTTGCATTTCATCTATCCTCTTGTAATATTTTATAGGATAGAATCAGCTTTCCACTTTTGGAAGCTCGCCTACTCGTTACATGAGATCAGTTAAAGAAGAATGTATTAGGTTGTTGGTATTTGCATGTCCCTACATGCTTTACTGAGCAAAATAACCAATAAAACCAAATGAAAGTTATTTGCAATCCAATCAATGTGACCCATATCTTGAAGGTTTTTTCTAATTTTTTCCCGTATGAAAAGTAATCTTATGTAAATGCTGCATGTAGTGTTTTGAATGAATATTTTACACCACTGGCGTCGAAATGCATGTTTTCATTATTGATATATTATTTTCATTTTTTTCTCATTTTTACATATGTAAATAGAGATAGATAATAACGCGGTACAGTATTTCGTAAACTTCAATATAGTTGAGGTATCTGTTGTAACGTTACTTTTGTGCCAGAATGAATAAATCCCCGGTTTTTTTTATTTCGACCATAATAATCATGAAAAAGCCTATACTATATATTTGATTAAAAGTGGTGAGAGGCTTCTCTCTTCAAGTATTGACACTTCATCTGCAATATAAACGTATAAATATAACCATGTCAATTGTACAGTTGCATTTACCAGAAGGTTTATTCGTATCAGTTTTGAAATATTTTGTTTTTAAATCTATGTGAAAGTAGGTAGTTTTGACATTTAACATATAATCATCCTGTACTTATTGGTAGAAACATTGCAAGACCTGCACGTTGTGGTCATCGATCACAATGGAGGTAGTATAAATATTGGATATGATTATCCGAGTAGCACACATCATCCCTAATACAGACGACTGAACTATTTACTAAGCTAAATGTTCTACCACAATTGGTACAAATAATAAATGTCATATGTAGATAAATTATATATAAAAATTAAGTTTCGGAAACAATTTGTTTTGGAAATGTAATTTATCAATGGCATTACAATTAATGGTTTACTCAGTTTACCAAATAACAGCTGCAGACTTCAGTAACCAAATACTGGTGACCACTTATTGTTACTGTTAAATAGTTTGTTGTTACAATATTTGGATACAGATTGCATCCATGAACGGGAAATTAAAGAGCCTATGTAAGCTAGCATTATAATGATATTTTATCACATAATTGGCCTGTTATCCAGTGAATTCGCCCGTGTAATATTTTTACATATGTCACTAGTGTAATATACCCTGGAGCGTTTTTCACTGGTTGTGCCAGTCAGAAATCGATTGTGACGTCATGATATGGACAATGACTTGAAGTCATAAATTAAGAATGGCGCAACAAAATGGCTGTATCCGTTTGATTAAGCTCTCTACATTTTGGCTTTAAAACCTGTCAGAATGTAAGTTTTCTGAGTTATGTGATAAAAAGTATCTTAAATTTGTTTTCATTTCATATGAGCTTTTATGAAACTCGCCAAGGCTCACAAAAATAAAAACTCCTAAGACTCGTTTCATAAAATATCATATGAAATGAAAACTCATTCAAGATCCTATATATATATAAGTGACTGTCTGACAAATATGTAACAACTGTCATAGATTCCAATATTGGGTATAATAAAACCAATACTGTCGATTCAGTAACATGCTGAAGGTTATGTAACATCAATGTCTCTTACAAGTGATTGTGTCTAGCTTTTCTGTAATGTTATTTCGCTTAAGTGTCCATCATCAACACATAAGTATGCAGTTTGTACATAAATATAAAATGTGTTATATAATAAAATTTGAAAAAAAAAATGTGTTTCTTTTTCATTTCTTTTTTTTTGGAAAAACTGTCCGATGTGATCACTTAGTAGGAACGGAAAAGCGCAAAACCGTGAACCTATAGTGAATCTTAGGATTATTTAAATTTCTATTAAAATATTTGATTTTATAAGGTGCTTTTTTGGGTTCCTGAATTTCCGGATTTTCCTTTTTTTAAAGGGTGTGCCAATATCGATTCATATGGTTAGCGAAATAAGCTAATGCAAATGCTTTATCGAAATTAAGTTTGGTATCTCCAAACAGAGTAGGGTGAACAATGAAAATGCACTTTCGTTCGGAAACATGCTAAAACTAAGTCTGCTCACTATATTTTATTATACATCACATAAATTATTGTTTCCGTCTCCCAGATTATTTCAGCTTTCGGTCATTTAGGTCATGAATTTAAGAACTTACAGAGTGAAATCTTGAAGCCCTTGGTTCGAATCCCGGTTTAGTTTGCTGAATATTTACAATCAGAACACTGTTGTTGTTCAATTTTATGCTAATTTATTTTTGTTTGCCTTAGTACGGGTATCCTTAAGATAAACTGCACTAACGAAAACCTAGTCAATATCTAATATTTAAGGAAATAGTGAGAGTCTGTTTCCAATCCTAAAACATGGACCAAAAATAGGACTTAGGCTACAAGTAATGTAATTTAAGTTAATTGAATTTGACATAAGACATCATAATTAGAGCCACATGTGGTTCAGGATATATATACCGTTTCAGAGCCCCTGGTTTTTCTCTGATTTGTGGGGGTTCCTCATGTCTTTGTTTAACATGTATATGTCTTCGGTTACTGTTATCGTTTTGTCTTGTTTGTTGACGCGGTGATGCTTATCGCTTATTATGTCTCGATTTAAACATTTCTATATTATGTATATAGGCTGGATGAACAAGAACAACGATTTTCTTTATCTTGATTGTTTATATCCCAAACCCTTGAGTTATCGGAGAGGCTAGGATATAAGTGGGACATAAAGATAAAACACATTGCGATCCAACACACCTCTGACAGATGCATATTGTGATTTGGTTTTTCATTTATTTATTTACGTATGCTTGTCGCAAGAATAGCAGTACTGTGCTAATGTTATTATTCTGTTCCTGTTAACGACGTCAAATTCAATATCTTGACTCATAATTTTTCACCACTGTTCTATAAATCAAATATATACAACCATATAAGACACATAAATCTTGATGAAAATATTGACAATGATGTGGTGTATTTATCACATGACATTTAAGGGGTAAAGACCGACACTTGGTAAAATTCTCCCTCCATTTTCTTAAGAAGATAAGCAGTAATGGTAAAATAATCGGTTACTCTATAAAATTCTAGCTGCCTTTTTTTGAAGTCTAAGCATTTTCTCAGCAATATAAGAATTTTATGATTTACACCAAAGAGATCACAAAATATAAAAAGAGAGGATATAGTATACTTCTAAAAAAGAAATGGACATATCTTCAGACATAAATTGTCTTACTTGTTTTGAAACTCTAAGTTTTCTCGATGTTTTCTTTGATATATATTCAATGTGATCTTTCCATGGTCATAAAGATAAAGCTAAAACACGATACTGTCCGGAACATTCAAAAGCAAAACGATGTTGACTATTTCATTGTCAGGGTATTAAATTGTTCAAGAAAATATTCGGAATAAGATTCATCAGTTAGGTATGAATAATAAAGGCTAAGTTTGTTTTGAACACAAACAGGAATTGAAAACATATTTTGCGAGCTTTCGAAAACAACTGTTTCCTTTGTCAAGCAAAGAGTGAAAATGACCGGTGTCTCGACTCTAAACCGCTGAAAAAAACTCACTAAGCCACCAGCAAAGTTTAAGAATTAACATCAACAAAACCAAATTTTAAATTTACTTTGTTAGAAGAAATAACTAAAAGAAAAGGAGTTATACGTTGAATTTTACAATTAAAAAATCACAAGAAACCCATAAAAATATTAATTAAAAAAATACGACTGTATTGAACTCACCACTTCCCAAACCTTCAGGGCAACAAAAAATAGACCGGCCGGCCAACAGTGCGATGTACAACCAACAGTATTTCATTGGACCAGTCATTGCTAGGTCACTTTTCTGAATATGTCTTATTTAAGGTAAAAGGTATCACTTAGTCAGATACAATGGCGAACTGTTCTACTAAGAGTCAATACTTGGCTCCCATCGAACGTGTCACGATAAAATAGCACGAGTTTCCTCACAATGACTTTGTAAGTCTGACAATATGGAATCAGACCGAATTCTAGTGCAATGATTCTTCAGTCACAGATCATGTTACGCATCAAAATTATTAACACAAATACCAATCTTTTTAAACGGGAGACAATGGATGTCTTCTGAGTATGCCTCAGCTGGTCAGCTCTGAATCGGGATGATTTATGATGTTTATTGTTTTTGCATCTGAACCAAACATTTATTAATATTTTGATTATGGCGGCGAATGATTCGCGGGATTATCAATTAACATTAATACTTTCCTCATAGAAGACGAATATATTAAAATAGTTTTGTTGCTGTAACTGAACCAAAATAGGCTTTCCCTTGTGAATAATCATTGAAAACATTCAAATATCAAGCTGGGACATTGGTGTTAATTGTACGGTCCAAGTCCACTCGTTGTAGTATTGAATTGTTTTGAAGGGAGATGCCATCAAGCTCATCAAAGATTTCAGCATCTGCAAGGAGAAAGAAAAACTTGTAGATTTTGATTAAACACAGCCACTAAAACTCCATAGTTGGAAAATGGTGGATACACCTGTTCCGTTCCATATGAGGGAATTTTGGGGAAGCTACCGCTGCAGATCTCTCTCTCTCTCTCTCTCTCTCTCTCTCTCTCTCTCTCTCTCTCTCTCTCTCTCCTTTCATAATGTGCCTTCAAATATTTGCAGTTCCACTTTTAAGAACTACTCGAGACAAACAAAGGTATGGACATAAGTAACATCAATGAATTTAATACAGTAGGCTTTAAATACTTACTTTCGATATGATCTTAGGAGGCGACTAAGATATAAAAGGGAGAGCGATAGAGGTTCATGTTAGACAATCTTGTAACTTCAGCCACGACTACACATTTATCTTCTTACCCTTAACCTTAACAACGCCTTATCAAAGGGAGGTTACTTCTACTTTTAGGTATGTTAAATAGTTTAGATATTCTGTTCCTCCATTGAAATATATGATACTGTTCAATTGGTCCAAAATAGAATAGTATATTGCTGTTACCATAGTGATAAAGTATAAACTCACTGCTACAGATAGTGTTTTCTTGTTAAATGAGACAAGTTATTCTATATATGAAGTTGTTATGCAGTACATTATTGTCTCTCACGGCACTACACTGACCTCTGACAGTATGGCAGCAACCATGTACAAATAAGATTGACAATGACATGTAAAAAAAAAAAAAAAAGTTTTTATTTCGGTTTATGAAGTAACATCAACTCTAATTGATGATAGGGCCGTTCTGGACAAGAAGCGTTTTAAATGAGAATTTGAGGCCAGACGATTTACGACGGAGGTGGACAGACGTCGTACCATGGTTTAATTTGATTTTACGTAACAATATTTATACCGGGTGCTGACATTGGATCGTCATGTAACATCTTAAAAACCATGGTTAGGCCAAAGAGATCATCTGGTGACAAAATAAACAAATATCAACTGCAGTCTTTCTTTCACTTTATAACAAGTAAAATGAAGAGTTACAAGATTGATTCATTTACTAGCCGGCAGGTGCTTTCGAGGAAGGACTTCATATGGCACGTATTAAGTTGAAAACACACATATTTGCATAAGTACCATTCCCCTATCAAGCAATCACACTGGCAAAGTCCTTACACAAAAAGCAGATACGAACTCCGTAGAGTGGTGATGACCCTTGACAAACAATACAAATACACGAAGAAAAGAGCATCTCAAAACTATCTTTATCGCAAAATACTGTTGCAAGAAAAAGTAAAAGTGGTGTCTAGCGCCATACTCATTTGGTTTTTGTTTAAAAAAACAATATATGAAATAAAACAAGCAGGCACAGTACGTTCATTCAAGGTTTAAACCACCAAGGCCAGTTCCGTGTTATGAGACCATAACACAGGCGTAGTGATAAGTATCTCCACGGGACCGACTTACTACCGGAAAGCTATTCCCCTCTGCACTAGCAAGAGGATAAGCAAAAAAACTCACTATGATTAAATATTATTTACCGTTTTATGTAAGACTATTATAAAATGTGAATTGAATAAAGTGATTGATTAAATTGTGAAAACAGTATCGATATTTTTGTGATTGTTTCCGCGAACTAAATTTTTTACGGGAAGAGTCACGAGACAACATCCCGTGAGTATTTCCATGGTCTGTTCTATCTCTTCAACAACGCGAAATTCGAATTCTTAGTTAGTTGTGAACTTAAAAATGAAAATTGAAAAATGTAAATATAAGCATAAAACAGCATTTTGATCCGTGTTATGATCCTATTACACGGAACAGTATTGCAGACAAATAATCATACCGCGCGTTGTTATCATGTATTTTAAGATTTACTATTTGAATAATTCCGTAGTTATTTATGTGACTTGAGAGCTCTCTGTGAATAGCATTTTAAGGTATTTCAAAATAGATCCGCGAAAAAAATGAAATCCTTGACAATATCTTAACCTAGCTTGTTGACGAGTGAGTAAAGAGACCATAACTTTGACATGCTTTTGATAGCGACATCATTACAATATTGGCAAAACGTGTTTAGTAGGCTGTATCAGGTCTATCTGATTTCTATGCGTGTGTATATGTACATGATAAGTATACTACATACTAGATAGGTAATACGGAGACTGCCTTAGCCTGAACGTGTATAATAAATACAAATGTTAACAAATATAAGCTATACTTCAGTTTTTGGAATGAACTTATTATATACTCGGCAAAAAAAGGAAACGTATAAACGGCCACCCTGAATAACTCCTTTCTCTGTAAAGAAAGATTGCAACGTATTGTTCAGGTAAAATAAAATCAGGTCCAGCCAAGCGTTTCCTATTCCTTGTGTGGCTTCGTTGACTGCGTTTAGTCTAAATCACGTGACCCGACAAAGCTAGACATGCAAATAATCATTCTACACGATATTTTTTTGGCATAAAAACATTTGTACATATGTATTTGTCTTTGAACAATATGCCACGTTTAATGCAAATTAATAGAAGAAGAGCAATTGCAATGGGCTAGTTACTGACCGTCCCAGGAGCGGTCGTCCGAGTGTAACGACGGCTCTACAAGACACCGCAATTTGCTTGTCGCACTTGCGCAACAGATTCCAGACAGCAACCGAGGCAGCATCGCATGCCATAGGCACTCACGGTAGACCTATCATTGCTCAAACTGCAAGGTATCGCTTGTTTTGTGGCAATGATCAAAGACGCGTTGGGCACTTCGCCAACGCATGCGTAGATGACCGTAATAGGTTCGGTGGGACCTCTGGAATGGTTTTGGGAGGCATCTCCCATGGTGTGAAATCCCCATTGGTGATACTTAACATAAACATCACTGCTGTTGGGTACAGAGATCAGATCATTCTACCACACATGTCCTTACAGTTCTTAGACAACTTCACATTCAAATAAGACAGTGCTCGACCATATGTTACCAGGATCTGCCGTGATTTTCCCAAAGCAAACAATGTTCATATTCTAGAATGGCCTCAATATAGACCCCACATATCTCGTATTGTAAATCTTTTAAAGGACATTGACAGAAATACCCCACATATCTCGTATTGTAAATCTTTTATAGGACATTGACAGAAATATCAGTAAACGTCAAAACCCGCCAAATAACTACGTTGGCGGAATAATGTAAGAGATAAATTAATGTTCTCAAGAATTCGAGCATGAACTCACGCACGAGGTGGATACACCAAATACTGAAGTGTCAGTTTCTTTCACGTGGGTATCACTCTTGCAAACATCAGTTATCGTTTAAACGACATCGCACAGACATTTCTTTAACTGTATCGTAAAGAGAATGATCTTCTCTTTATTTTAATATTAAAACTTTGTGGAAACATACCAAATAATAAAACGTAACTAAAATGAGAATAACGTTATGCGTTCCCTTTTTTGCCGAATATAGTATGATGTGTAAAGTGTTGACCGAGTTCATTGTTCACTTTACTAGAACTACTTAATGCGTGTTAACGAGTATTGTATCCATTATTTATCATCATCGTTATTACTTATACACTTTGTTTTAATTTTATTTCTTTGTTTGAAGATATGCACTGGTTAGAATCTGTGATAACGAAAAATGTGATTCATGCGCTCCTTGTTTATAAAGAAGTCAAAAAAAGCCGGAAATCAACGATTTCTAATTTGATCATGACAATAAATTATGTATTGTTCAATAATTAATTTTGTTGTTACGCATGCCACATGTAAATGACATAAAAAACATACTCCGTCATTCAAGATTAAGTGACTTTTTGTGCATTTTGAATGCACTGGTTTTCATAACCATATGAACATCTTAAGAACCATTTTTAGCGAAGTAAAAACAAAAGTACTTTCAGAAATGCATTAGAATAACTATTAACTCCAACATGACATAAATTAAGGTAACAAATAGTTTGTGATTTCTGTTCCTTTCAGAAAATACTTTCGTCTATAACCTCACTGAAGGGACAAGAGGGGAGGTAATTTGACAACTTCATTGGTCAACTAATCTCCCCTCTTGCCCCTTCAGTGAGGTTATAGACGTCCCTCTGAAACAATGTTGAAATTCAATAAAATTAATTGCCATCCATGATCAAATCTCGAAAGAGATAAGGGCAAGCTTGCTACTTACAGCGTAATATGTAGTCATATTATTCATAATCGGTTTTTCGTTTGTAAAATCAAAATTAACTTTAGAAATATTTATGGCTAGAAACGAAATACATATTTTCATATACGGGTGTCATGTTTTAATAGAAAACCTTATTTGGTTTAAAACCATCCCATCGTCATCTCGAGATTTACCAGATACGAGAAATACAAGTCACCAAACAAATCTTGGTATTGATCTAAACCTTATAAAATTCATGAATTGTGGTTATTTATTTATTTATTTATTAAAGTTTATCGTTGAATATTATTTTATTTGTGTTTATTTCTTATTATCTGGTAATGCTGGTTACCGTGTGTTGAAGATAGTTTACAAGATACCATTGAGAAAACCAGGTAAACTTATGCTTCAATTGTGGTAATGCATGCGTTTCTTTTGTTTTCGAGGGATTTTGTTTTCCGTTAAAAGGCGTTACTTACCTCTGCTCTTGCTCCCTCAGTTAGGTTAAAGACATGTTTTTCCATCTGAAACAATGTTAGAATACAACATGACCACACAGAGATCCAACGTACAATATTTTACTGGAGGGGGAAAAATTCTGGTTACGAAAAACATTCACCAAAACTATGAAACTCAGTCAGGCGACTATCCCGGTTAGTGTACACTTCATCCAGTGTGTAAAGTCACTCAACCTTGTAGGCGACTATCCCGGTTAGTGTACACTTCATCCAGTGTGTAAAGTCACTCAACCTTGTAGGCGACTATCCCGGTTAGTGTACACTTCATCCAGTGTGTAAAGCCACTCAATCGTGTAGTGCACCGTGCCTCATAGAGGAATAATGAAGCAGCAATTGTCACGTGCAGAACAATGTTGAAAACTTCGGCAATACTTCTCGTCATACCACTTGGTACTCTTGACAGATAAAACACATTGCCTTCTGCAATTTCATATCAATTTTTTTTTGTCTTTTAATTATGGTACGACTGACAGAAGTTCAGAGGGGCCAAGCGATTGCTTAAGCATTGAACTGTTTTTGGATGGTTTTTATGATCTATTTATGATCTATTTGAATGACACAGCTTTGCAAGCAAACAACATAATGCGCGCTAGCTGTGTCATTCAAATAGATCATAAATACCATACAAAAACAGTTCAATACTTATATTTACGTTTTCTATGCCTCTTATGTTCTTTTTTAACTTACAATTTATATTTAAAATATAAAATTCCCGCCTTATCGACAGTCCACACAAATTCGTTCAATAGTTGGAACAGCGTGTTGTCGCGTGCTGATTGGTAAACAAAGTAGTACTTTGAAATTTTAACAAACACTTCAATTTTATTCTTCAATTCAGTATCAATACAATTGCGTATGATATGTCTATAGGGTGATTTAAGTTTATCAATAAACTCTGAGCTGAAAGTTAGATTTGAAATTGTTTCGATTCTTCCCCGGAACAAAGGGCCGGTTTCCAAAACGGCCCCTTCTCTGATTCAAAATTTGTTGGTGGTCACTTGGTTTGTTTTTTATGGCTCCTCAAAGTTGTACCTTTCAGAAGCTGTCTAAGTGTTGATAAAATGTGCATGTTATGTAAAATATTAATGAAAATCTAATCAAATGATGGTCACCGTAAAGAATACATTCATGGCATGATTGTGACAAAAAATCATGTTTCCATCGCGCCATTTGGCTGTTTTATGGAAGAAACAATCTCAAAAATGCCATTTTCGATGATAACATTTTAGACACAAAAACTGTGTTTTTTAGAGAATACACCCTTTTATGGGCGTTGGATGCAAACCAATTTTTATCCTATTAAACAGTACGTAATATGCTATTGATGAGAGGAAAAATCATCAAAATGTAAGTGGTGGAACATTTTCAAATGTTGGGTTGAATTAGCCTATGGTTGAATTGCCGATTTTCGACTTTCTTTAGATAATTAACAAAAAAACGAGAGTATTTGCTCGGTATGTTGAGAATATGTACACAGATATGAAAAAAAGTGAGAGAAACACTTTTTCATAAAAAAAATCCAAGATGGCTACTTCACAAGTCCCCGTGGTTGAAGACATTGGCTGACAAATAGACAGAACAACAAACAAAACGTGTTCCTTATGATTTTGGTTGGTTTTCGCATTTACGGGAGTGTTCATAGCTACGGGCGATTGTATAATACCTATATTTATAAGTTTGGTTAGTCACATGGTAACGGGGATCTTTCATATCGAGCCCCAAACATACTTTCGACATATGCACTCCGTTGCCGCATGGAAAACTATTTCAAGTTTTGTCGGAATTTCTTTACCTGTGGTTGTAATGGTCGAGGGTTTTTCCAGCGTCCTGTAATAACCAAGGTAGTACAAGATACTGGAGATGTAACGCTTCCACGGCAACGTTTGGACAAAAGACAAATACACCTCTCTTTGCTGATATACGTGTATTCTTTACTGCCGCAGATCGCCGTAAACAACTACAAATACACAAAAGGGGCAAATAATCGGCACATTTGCATTATACAACATGGGTCGAATTGACTGACGGATGAATCGACACAGATTAGAACATAAACATTGAAAGACATTTACATTTTATGAGCCGCAAATGTGTACACATAAAAACATAGGAAACCTACGCTGTTATGGCGTATCAGAATCTTTGCGGGCGTCCCGGACGCTAAAGTGGGCGAAGTGATTGTCTTTGTACGTCCCAGACGTAAAAGATCACTTAAAAGACGAGGAGGTAAACAACTCATTTCCCCGCAGACTGCCGTCCGTCGAATGTTCTGTTACGTTTTGCACACGTTTTGCACACGTTTTTGGTACGACTAAAAACTGGAATGTTATGACGGAAATTAATTTTCCGGAAAAGTCACTCAGTCGCTTGGCGGCGTAACACTCCCCGCCTGACGTCCTTGACGTCACATCTCTAACTCGAAAACAAGTACACGATCTGAGTCACTGGCCTAACGTAAGTCACAATTTGTTCATTCCTCACTACTTGAAGTTCAACTTTCCGAACTCTTCCATCAGCGCTTGGAAACGTGCGAAGAATTTGTCCTAATGGCCAGTCGTACCTGACTGTGCCTTCCTCTTTGAGTAAAACAACATCCCCTTTCTGGATATTGTCTCTAGTGTCTATCCACTTCCGTCTCAACTGAAGCGAATGCAGATATTCGATCTGCCATCTCTTCCAAAATTGATTAGCCATGACTTGAACGAGTTTCCAACACGACTTGTACGCGTCCTTAATATCGATCTCCTCAAATGGTCCCAAATCAAGATCCGTTTTCTGAGTTAACAATGTCGAAGGAGATAGTATGGACGGTTGCGAAGGATCCACTGATACTGGTGTAATGGGTCGACTGTTGATAATAGCGCATACTTCACACATAAACGTACTTAAGGTGTCGTGAGTCAGATTTCTTCGTGATTCTGTCACAATGATTCCTTCAAGAATCCTTCTGGCCGTGCCGATGACCCTTTCCCAGACACCTCCCATGTGGGAGGCATGCGGTGGATTGAATACCCACGTAGATCCACTGTCTACCAAGAACTTCCTCATGGCAGGATTTTCGACGTTCACGGCGTTGATCTTGAGTGCGTCTGTACTGCCGACGAAGTTAGTACCTCGGTCTGAGTGGAACTCTGTAACCTTCCCCCGTAGTGAGACGAAGCGTCGTAGAGCGTTGATGAAGGCAGATGACGACATCTCTTCTACCAGTTCGATGTGCACTGCTCTACTGGCCATACAAGTGAAAAGAATCGCCCACCGCTTGGAGTTAGCTGCGCCTCCTCGAGTCTTTCTGGTAGAAACTTCCCATGGACCGAAAGTGTCGACACCGACATAAGTGAAGGGTGGTGTAGGCTTTGTCCGAAACTCTGGTAGGTCAGCCATCTTCAGACACACCAACTTCCGACGAAGTTTCCTGCAATTGACACATGCATGAATGACAGATGACACAAGTCTCTTGGCTCCGAGTATCCAGTAACCTGCTGATCTGACTGCGCCCACCAAGATGTTCCGTCCTTGGTGTCGCGTCTTCTCATGAAGATGGAGCACGATCAGACGAGCCAGATGAGTCTTCCCCGGAATTACAATAGGTCCATGTTGTCCAGACAAAGCATCCCCTGTGCGAATTCTACCACCAACACGTATAACTCCATCGTCATCCAAATAGGTGTCCAAATACCTCAATGGGCTATCTTTTGGAATTGGCTTCTTACTGCCGAGATTGGCAATTTTCTGACCAAAGTTTTCCTCCTGAAGAATCTTTACGAGAAAGATCTCCGCCGATCGGTACAGTATGGTATAGTGCTCTGGGGAGTGTCCATGTCTTTTCATTACACAATTCTGTAACCAGAGGAGTCCACGAATTACCGATTTCCACGAGGAAAACCTGTCGAACCTTGATAGTCCTAAAGACCTGCTGACTGTCGTCCTCATTGTTTTCGACCTGATTTCCTTGTCATCCTCTGGATTCTGTAGTGGATAGTCCAAACCCCTATTGAGACTTGCAGTGTTGTGCAGAAAGCTAGGGCCATTTAACCACGCTCCGTCTGCAAGTTCATCAACCGTACATGACCTCGTTCCAACATCTGCTGGGTTCTGGTCCGAAGACACATGACTCCACTCTTCGGGTAACGTTTCCAATTGAATGCGCTGAACACGATTCGAAACGTAAGTATGAAAACGCTTTGACCTGTTGTAAATGTATCCGAGCACTACACGACTGTCTGTGTAGAATTTCCTCTCGTGAATAGTCACATCGAGCTGTTTGCTGACAAACCGAGCAATTTCTGTCGCTAAAACCACTGCGCAGAGTTCTAGGCGTGGTATGGTATGTCCATGACACGGAGCGAGTTTCGACTTTCCTAAGGCGAATCCAACAAACGTATCCTTATCACTGACAACACGAAGAAAGGAAACTGCAGACACTGCCTTCTCCGAGGCATCTGAGAATGTATGTAGTTCAGTCCTGTCGCTCTCCTTGAGCGACATAGGAACAAATAGCCTTGGTATATTTACATTGGACAAATGATGTAGAGAGTAACACCAGTTTCTCCATTTAATGTCAATCTCCAGTGGGACTGCATCATCCCAACCTACTGAGGAGCTCACAACATCACGAAATATAAATCGCCCTTGAAGAATCACAGGGGACAAAAATCCAAGAGGATCGTAGAGGCTATTTAAACCTGAAAGTATCTCTCGCTTAGTCAGCTGAACGAGTGGATCTTTTGGCGAGAATTTAAATACAAATTGTCCGACTCCAGGTTCCATCCTAGACCAAGACTACGTTGAGTAGGAGCAGAGCTCAGCTCGAGGTCTATGTCGCTGAGATCTTTGGCTCTATCTTCTGGCGGAAGAGCGTTCATGACGTTTGGGTCATTTGAGGCAAATTTATGAAAGCGTAGTCTCCCTTGTTTCATCAACGTTGCCTGAGTACGCAGGAGAACATCCAAAGCTTCCTCTCCTGTAGTAAATGATACCACGCCGTCGTCTACATAGAAGTTTTTGTCGACAAACTCCTTGATGTCAGCATCACACGATTCTCCACTTACGCACTTCCGTAAGCAATATGTTGCTACTGCTGGTGAAGGAGAGTTCCCAAAGAGATGAACGCACATGCGGTAGTCTATCAAAGGTTTCTCTGTATTGTTGTCCTCGAACCAAATGAAGCGTACAAAATTCCTATGGTCTTGCCTAATTTTGAAGCTATGAAACATCTGCTCTATGTCACCAATGACTGCAACACGTTCTTTGCGAAATCTCAGCAGAATGCCTAACAAGCTATTAGTAAGATTTGGCCCAGGTAGAAAAACAGAGTTGAGCGACTTTCCAGTGAACGAGGCAGATGCGTCAAATACCATACGGATCTGTGTCGGTTTGCGAGGATGGTAAACTCCGAATATTGGCAGAAACCAACATTCCTCTCCTTCTGCTAGAGGTGGAGCCTTTTCAGCATGACCATTCTTGAGCACACGGTCCATAAACTTAACGGCGTCATCTTTTTTCTTTGTGTTTTTCTTGAAGCTGGAAATAAGAGAATGCATCCTCTTTACGGCTTGGTCACGATTATTGGGTAAGTTGGGTCTCTCTTTTCTGATGGGTAAAGGTGCTGTCCAATGACCATCCTCGTCTCTGTAACATTCGTTTTCCATGATATGGAGGAATTCACGATCTTCTACAGATAAACCCAGTTCATCGTCTTCACGGGTACGCTCGAAGATAGGATCCTGCTTATTGCATTCATCCAGATCACTGTTGGTTTCTATAACCTTGCAATGTGTCGGGCATGGAGGAAAGGTAGTACATCGACCCGACGAAAGAATGTGCGTCTTATTCGCAACTACAACTGAAGGTTGATGAACCTTGCCAAGGCAGCACTCCCCGATGATAGCCCAGCCAAACGGAAGTTTCTGCGCAAAAGGAGATCCACGAGGACCTGTTTTCTGAGACGACACATGATGTGCATCTGCATGATCACGACCGATCAAGAGCAATATGTCAGCAGCTTCGTCGATATTCGGAATCTCCGTTGCAATATCAGACAAGTGAGGGTAAGCTCGAGCTTCCCCAGGGGAAGGAATCTCTTCCTTGTTATTCGGAATGTCTTCGCATTCTATTACTCTAGATAAGTTTACAATATTTCCATCACCAATAGGTTCAACGACAAAGTTCGATCCACATCTACCTGTAACTGATACGGTACCACTGCATGTGGATAAAGTGTACGTAATTGATGTTGAACATGTCGAAGAACTTTGGTCTTGCCAAAGTCTGGCTACTCTGGTCGTCCAGAATAGCATAGAGTCTCCTTGACTGATCTCTGCATCCTGCAGGATAAACACTAACTAAGAGAGTTTTAGCACATGATTTACCGGGAAACTTGTCACCACATATTAAAGTACATTTATTGTCAATAATATTGTCTTTAGGTACAGTTTCTTTCTGTCGAACAGATTTCTCCCCGCCGTCCTTTTCCAAGGGATGGAGAGCAGTAGCATGACTCGCATTACAAGTATCACATGTTATCTTTGCATTACAGTTCCTTGCGAGATGATTGGAATCACAGCAGCGATAACACAAGTTATTCTCCTTGAGAAATCTCTTTCGATCCACAATAGGAAGTAGGCGGAACTTCCGACAGCGTCTCACATCGTGGAAGTCACTGGGATGAAGGGGACATTTCTTCAAATCCTTTGAGTTAGAAATGTTGCCCTGCTGGACCTTCACGGTATTATCTAATTCTGTTTTCCTTGTATGAACAGGAATGGGCTTGACATCGACTCTCTTAGGACCTTTGTCTTCATACTGAAATCCTGGATCGTTCCGAATACGACTTAGGTCCTGGATGAATTGTACGAGGACGGTGAATGGCGGATAAGGTACTCCAAACTTCGCCTTGTATTCGGATGCCTTCGACGTCCATTTTTCGCGCCATGGATGCGGTAGCTTGGAGACAATAGGTATGATTCCCACAGGAGAGTCATAGTAAGAAAACATGGTACCATACTTTGGATTCTTCTTGATTCCATCGATTTGAGTAAGAATATCCGCCAGGTCAAAAAGCTTTTTACTGTCCTTGACCGTGAGTGAGGGAAACTTGGCCAACTTTCCCTTTAAGGAACTGTCTATAAATTCTGCTGCCCCATATCGATCTTTTAACCGGCTCCATATCATACGAACCCCTTCAGAGGGGTTGTCTGCATTGGCCTGTCTAATGTTGCTTGCAAACTTAGAGGATTCTGGTCCCAACCACCGTACCAGAAGCTGAATTTCCTCAAATGGTGATACTGATAATTCGCGAATAACCGATTCAAAGTTCATCTTCCAAGCATTATAAGCTTCTGGTTCGTCCGTGAAATTGGTAAACCTGCTAATCGTGAGCTCTTTCTTCATCAAGTAGTTGGAAAATACGGTTAAGTTATCTGCTATCTGTGGAGGGGGTGTAGTCTCCATTGGATTAATACCACTCAAATGACAAGTCGTTGACATCATGGGGGGTGGAATTGTAGGCGGCGCATAACTTGAGGTGGCCGTAGCCTGTGTAGTCCCAAGTGAGAATGTAGGAGCTGTTGTCACAATAGGGTGCGTTGCTGATGCGCGATTAATTAAAGCAATGCATGGGCTATGAGTTCCGGTTTGAGGAATTGCTGGCGGGTTCACACTGTACGACGGGTATGAACCTGTAGGCGGCATATTGGTAAGAGGTGGTCCATCAGCCGTGCTGATCCCACTTAGATAATTCTCCACTTTCTCATCTCTGCTCAAGAGCCACATGTCTGGCACTGAATAGCGGCTACTGCCATCAGAATCATCATCATCCTCACGTATCTTGGCTTCCGCCACAGCAACCACTTCGGATTGTTTCAGTATCTGTATCTGCCCCTCTATCTTCACCTTTTCTTGTTTGAGTTCCATTTCCTTTTTAATAAATTCTAATCGTGTTTTCTCAAGAGCAGCATCCATTAATTGCTTTTTCCGAACAGACGATTTTGCTGTTTTGTTACTGGAATGAGTTAAAGAAGCTGTTTCAACCTTTACTAACAATGCTTCATCAATACGTCGTTGTAGGCGAGATATAACGGTGCACTTCCTTACAAATTCCTCGTTGTGTGAGGCCAGATCCTTTATACTTTCCTCCGACCTAGTGGTTTTTAGAAAACCTGCTAGTTTATATGAAATGTCCAAAAATTCCTTTTTTGAATTCTGAACATCACCTTTGAGTTGACGCAAGGCATTGATTTCTAATTCACCCTCATTTAAGTCAGTCACTATAGATTCTACGCGTAACCATGACCTATCCATTATTAAACGCAATTTATCTAATGTTTGTTCGTAGAGACTTTGACCATCTTCGGTCAACTTGCGCACCCGCCCGAGATCAGACCTTTCATCAAAAGTAGCATTTGAGTCAATTTGATCACTTGAATCGGACTTAGCGTCCAAGCCGGACGGATTACTTGGCTGATCCTTGTTTTCCTCCATTATAGCATTATTCGTAGTGAATTTCAATACAAACTGTATACAAATTTGAATACACACTATGGAGTATTACTACACAAGTACTTATACAACATAAACCTAACATGAATATTTTTCACACAATATCAATGCATAAGACATCATAAAGATGCATATATGATAACATATGTCTCTGTATAATTGTACGTACATACATATATGTATAATGCCCCTACAGAAAATATGACTGATCAAAGAAACCTCATTTGGCTCTGGTTGTTTCTAAAATACCAATCTCAAATTCAATACACATATATATAAAATTTAAAATACAAATATCAAATTCAGTACATATGTGAAATCAAACTAATTTCAATATCAACCAATGAATTATGTCAACATGAAATGTAATGGCAACAGGAAGGTATGTAATTGTGCAAATCAAATATAACTGATACCTGGATGCATGTTCGCGAGCAAGCTATAATAATCAGAAATCCAATCTAATTCACTCGAACACTTACAAAATTGCCTACTTGGCAATATCAAAGCAATTACCTTTGAATTGTGTTAAGTTCACCAACATAACTAATGATAAGCTCTTTACAGTGTTCAATTTTCAATACATTTACCAATTTTATTATTCATTGCTGATAAATTTTCTTCAAATCTTAATCAGATTAAGTAAACCCAAATGTCAACACTTTATAAAATTCACACAAAGTTCAGTCTCTGAACACTTCACATGTGGTGATGTTCTAGTGTAACACTGAGTCTATCTTCACAAGGAAAGGAGTCTGCTGACTGAATGGAAGTCCCTGACATCCATCACTAAGGCTGACCAGACTACTCAGGCTATGTTAAGCAAGGAATCTTCATCTTATGCTGGTAACAGCTTGTTTACTGTAACGCTGCCACGGCAATGTTTGGACAAAAGACAAATACACCTCTCTTTGCTGATATACGTGTATTCTTTACTGCCGCAGATCGCCGTAAACAACTACAAATACACAAAAGGGGCAAATAATCGGCACATTTGCATTATACAACATGGGTCGAATTGACTGACGGATGAATCGACACAGATTAGAACATAAACATTATGAGCCGCAAATGTGTACACATAAAAACATGGGAAACCTACGCTGTTGTGGCGTATCAGAATCTTTGCGGGCGTCCCGGACGATAAAGTGGGCGAAGTGATTGTCTTTGTACGTCCCAGACGTAAAAGATCACTTAAAAGACGAGGAGGTAAACAACTCATTTCCCCGCAGACTGCCGTCCGTCGAATGTTCTGTTACGTTTTGCACACGTTTTGCACACGTTTTTGGCACGACTAAAAACTGGAATGTTATGACGGAAATTAATTTTCCGGAAAAGTCACTCAGTCGCTTGGCGGCGTAACAGGAGATGTGCGCACACATTCTCATCGTTCTCTCTCCAACTGGGCACTGGCAGTAGTAGTCCTTTATTGGGGCCTCAACATCGGGTGAAACGGTGAACCGTATCCAAACGTTATATTTCGTTTGGCTTTTGTGTCGAGAATGTATTTGACATCGGAGAAGGTCTGGGGAGTGCTGGTAAAGCCACACCTCATAGTCTCCGTCATCACTTAAATGTTCGGCGATGTAACCAGGAGCCAGAGATATCTGATACGTTCCACACGTAATGGTTCTCAAGTAATCAAGATCGAGACGGGGAAACAGTACGGAAGATGCATCCATCTTGACAAACTCGGACCTTGCCCGTCTAGATAGATCCGGATCTGTCTTGACTCTCTGAGCTAAACCATTCGGTGTTGTCAAACGGTCCTTCATACGTTCAGCCATTAGCCTATCTTTGGCATCTCTCTCTGGAGATCTCTGGTAGATCGGTCCTCTAATACCATTCAGACAGGCTGTGACGGTTCGAAGCAAAGCCTCGATGACATTGATAAAGCTGTTAGACACCAATTGCGTTCGGAAGAACGTCCAGTGTTTCAGACGACCATGATAGGATTCCACAATCCACCTCGATTTGGTGATAGTTCTGTCAAGATTTGCTTGGACGTCAGAATGTTGACTTTGACCGGGTTTCAGGTATGACGGCATGCTAGCATTGAGGCCAGAGGCTTCGAGAACTGGTAGGACATCTCTAAAACCTCGGTCAACGACAACGTTGTCGTCTGGTTGTAGCCAAGTAACTAGCTTGTCCATGACTTTTTTTGTAATTGTAGCATCATTTTCGCTGCCAGTGAATGGTCCTACTGTGTCCAGAATGTAGCCATCTGGTAAGGCGATGCTCATGAATTTGAGATAGTTTCTCTTCTTCTGGCCACAGTAGGACATTCTCTGGAGCTTGTGGTCGGAGCTTTTCTGGATATAAATATAGGTGCCATCTAATATGGCAGTGGCTTTATCTCCAAAAAATGCTTCTGAAAAGACAGTATTGTGCCCGAGCAACTGTTCTCTTGTCAAGTGATCCGGACCTAGAAATTGTGGGACTATCGATGTGTCTAATGCCTGTACTATGGAGTGGAAAGTTTTGGACACACTTGACTTGGAAATTCCAAAAAGAGAAGAACACTGACTCCAGGAAATGTCGGTTTTCAGTTTTACCCAGAACAGTAATAGAGCATCGTGTGTAGTCTTGGTATATATACCAGATGAAAGATATGGGGAACAGTGCGAGTGGATTTCGAGGAACTGATCTTTGGACCAACCTGTCCAGGCCATGCATGCCGAGTCATCAAGAGAAGAAAAGCTTATTGTAAACGCAGACTGGTTCTGTGAAAGGACGTGCGACACCTCTAGGAGGTCATTAATGATTTCGGACGATTTTGATGGTAACTGAGATTCCAAGGAACCTCTACCATCAAGGACAACCTCTGTAGACGGATCTAAGTCGTTACCAATAAGGTGAATGGAGCAGACGCGGGATGAGGTGGGACACCACAGTTTGTGTGAATAGATCAGGTGATGTCTTGCACGTTTTGGTAAGACTGATGATTTTGTTCCATTTCTTGCAAAGGTAACAAGACAGAGACAGCATTTTTTGTGTGAAGATGATCCATTCAAAAGATCATGAAGGGTCAGCAACGGCAGGATATGGGACGGGGAGTCGTCTTCTTCCTCTATTTCCTGGTTCTGCTCGGGTTCAGGTTCAGGCTGATTTTTGTTCCGAAGATACTTCATGTAGCACTTCTGGCAAATAAGTGCTTGTTCCTTTGCTGACATCAATCCTTGTTGCACCAGCGTATCTAGGAGCCATTTATATTGTGGACTATTTACATTGCGTGCACTTCTGTTCTTATTGCCACTACGTTTCTTGAAGTATACTTGACACCCTTCTCCAACACATTTACCCTCCATCTTGAAACAATAACGATTGGTTTATGAAGCGTCGATAAAGTAACAAAATAGCAAGCCACCGATGATTGCTGTAAACAGCTAATACTTAGTAGTTTGGTACAATTATGCGAAAATGTGTGATAAATAACGAACAACTAATTACACAAAATAACAAGACAATATAATAAATCACATTCAATACCTCCAAGAAGCGCAGAATTGATTGATTACTTAGAACAAAATAAAGTATTTCATATGGATAATCTATCTATTCGATGTGGCGTGGTCGGCAGGCACAAAGAAAGTGAGACAAGTCAGGGTCCCAACCCTGACAGAGCCACAACGCTTTGGAGATGGGACAATAAAACAAGGAAAGTGAGACAAGAATAGCTAGCGTCGAGTCAATGATTCCGTAAACGTATAGACAAAGACAAGAAGATACGGATAAATGTACAAGGCCACACGATCAGAAAATTCAGAAGAGGACAACTTGAGATAGAACAGTATTCATGTATCAGGGTGTCCTCAGTGTAAATCTTTATATCGATACTGTTTATTTAGTCGTTACACATCATAAAACTGTCATGAAAATATCCGCTCTGATATTCAATATAAAAGTTTGTATATAATAAGCTATATAATAGGGTTTCAGACAAGGTTGTTACTCATTTCCCCTTTTCTTTCAATTTACAACCACATTCAGGCGGCGATATGAGAACGTTCCACCACATGGAATTAGCTGATTTTTGGTACACATATGAAACAAGTAAAGCTCTATCCGATTTTCTGATGGAAATTTGCATCCAAAACTATATAACGGGAGAAAATTGCAATTTTATGGCATTTTTCTTCATAATTGTGTCTCTGCAAGTGCATTTTCATCCGAGAATATTTTTTTTTATGTTTTATGAATAAACACGATGTTTTGGAAATATTTATCAAAAGAAATTTATACTATGTTGCGAATTACAATTTCGAGATAACCTTCTGCGAATTACAATTTCGAGATAACCTTCTTTTATTTACGAACTTTATAAAAATACATTTTCACTGAAATTATGAAATATGGGTTTCGGAAAGGTGTAAAATTATTCTTCGGAAAAGAAAAAAACAGTAGTTGAGCTAGATAAGAAATTATACGGGGGCAGGCTCCTATGGAGAATTAACATTACTGGAAACAGGCCCTTTCGCGCATGGATAAATACAGTGAACACAGCAAATCCGACCTTGCCCTCCACGAGGGAGTTATTTTTGGAAGTTGATTCGAACTTTTCTCTTTGCTCATTTTGTGAAGAATCCAGACGTGCATTTATTTGTTGATGGTATTGGAATCTGACTACAGTCGGTAGATTCTATAACAGCCTCGTTATTTGACATGTCGTCAGACACTCAAGAAAACGTTGGCTGCGAGACGCGTGAAACTAATATCGTTTGAAGTGAGTGATCTTGCGACGGAGCACAGGCCGGGGTTCGTTACAAATGTCTGAAATGTTTATGTGTGCTGTGGCTTATATCAGTAGGTCTGTAACATATGTGTCAGTAGGTCTATATAATATGTGTATTTCAAACATTTGTAACGAACCCCTGTTAATCAGTGCATTGTAACAGTAGATGTTTCTGATAAATTGCCTGAGTGTTAAAATTGTTTCCATTGCGGCATTGGTGATTTCAACCGATGCGCATTGTGTACGATATTGCAGACAGACCTTGGTCTTGTTTTTGTTGTAATAAAAGTATTTTTTCTTTCTTTTATCTTTTGCACATAAATTGACAATGACATTGTCAATGCCCAGCGATATTTCAGCAGCCATCATGTTTATTTACATTGGATATTGTAGTTCCGGTCAGTGTTGTAATTGATACGCTGAGAATTGTGTCTCGTGAGGCATGGTAATTAAAGTCCCATCAACGACACAGCTTTCAAAGAGGCTATATAGTGACAATGCCATGCAAATGTAAATATATTACTATGAAAGGGCAAAAGGCAACAACAGGTTTCTAGGCATTTTGGAATTAATGTTTCTAGCAAAAATCGGTTTGTCAGACTTTTGAGGAAGACCTGGCGCGTTGCCGACCGACCGCGATCTGGACGTCCAACCGTGACGTCTCGACGGTATCATTCGTCTTGTGCATTTGCGTAGTTGTCATCTACCTGCAGCTGAAACCGCTCGTAATACGGTAGCCACACATAATCGCCCCATTCATTTCAAAACTGTGATTTATCGATTGCGCGAGGCTGGTACATTATATGTATGTGGGCATGTCCTCACGGCTGTCCACCCCTGAATCATTTACGTCGTGTGCATTGTTTGGCTTGGTTAGCAGCGCATTCTAATGGAACATTTCTAATGGGGCAGTGGAGACGAATAGTCCCGGTCCACGCTTTTTCGTCCTAACGATCGACGTCGTGTATAACGCCATCGTGGGTAACGCTTCGCCGACGTATGCATTATCAAGATTGAGAAATTTGGGGATGGATCAGTTACGGTCTGTGGAGGAATCTCTGCCAAAGTGTGAAAATATCACTGTTGGTCACTTCGGCGGTAGAAAAAGGGGTTGTGATTGGAATGTGGCGCGAACGATTATGCTAATATATCCGTTACTGTTTGAGTGCATTAGCGTTTTCATCCTTGTATATACTTCCAAATCAAATAATTAGGAAGTTAAATGGTTTTCCCGTTGAATAATATAAATATATTTCACTCGTATGGCAGAATATATAGATATTCCACTCGTGCTCTGCATTCGTTAAAAAATATCGGTATTCAGTCATACCCCGGAAATATACATTGAACATTCAACCGGAAACCATTAGATATGCTCCATACATTAAAGGTTAAAGGGTGACATAGAAATATCAATCCCCGAGGGTCACTGAGAAATCCGACGTTCATTGAGAAATCGTTACCAGATAAAACGGGAGACTGCTCCACACATGGTGAGAGATCTAGACAGCGTACTCTGATAGCACGTACGGCGTAAGGGAGATGACGTTGCATGAGGTACGACGAAACGTAAATACCATACTCTTATATAGGTCATACGATAGATAACGTATGCTAATAGTTTTGTATTAGACATATAACATACTCCAATGAAAATCCGTGAGATAGATGACGCATTATAATCATTAATATCTGAATAGATTGTTGAATACAGAAATATTTGGAGTTTCCTCTCGATCAATCTTAGTGAGGAAATATTCACTCCTTGCTATACATACTGAGTATCCTTAATAAAATTGACCGAGAAGAATCGTCCACGTGCCATTCAACATTCAGTCTAATTTGTACTGTTGTGGAATTTCCTGAAACGTTACATTTTTAGCTGTATCGATCTGTGATCTGTAAATGCCAAGATCAAAGTGTTTATTTAATGTAGACTGTTTTCTCTATGTATATAGTTAGCGTCATTACATATATATTTATATAAAAAAAGAAGATAAAACACATATATATATATATATTATATTTATATATAAATGTAGTTAGCGAGGTAGAAGTATGGATTACGTAGCAATTTAACTACGAGATTGTATGATTGCATTCATGCACTATATTTACAAGCTCGTAAATTGGTCAAACGGAACGAGTCTGAAACAGCCTTTATTTAAGAATTAGTTATTGACATAATTAAACATAACATATGAATAAGTTCTATACGCTAGTCACACGCTGTGATACGCTATCATAGGTTGCATATAAGTTAGTGATACGGTACTCAAACGCTTCCCATACGGTATGTATCTGTTCAGCTCTTTATGTATACGGTGGCTTTACACAAAATTCAACCCGGCTATTTATTTTTCTAGCGTGTGCGAGCATATTGAACTATTTTTTATATTTTGTATACGTTATGCATACACCGGTGCTATACGTTATGGTGTGACAGCGCCATTAGTTACTTTTCTTATCGTGGTATGTTCATGCTCGATACTCTAGGGTCTGCGCTCACAGAGAGCGTACAAGTGGGCATATACGTAACCTCTTGAGTGTCGAGAATGTGGTATTCAAAGTTTGTATAATAGTGAATACACATCTATTGTCTAACTGCAGAAGCATAATTCAGCGTTGATCGTTGCAAGTGAGCTCTAGCTGATCGTTGGCTACTAGCGTACAAAGATGAATTTCTTAATTGTCTTTTTACTTGTATTTTTCTAGACAGTGTTCTGTACTCGTGACGATTTTCCCATGAACGAATTGGAAATTCATATGCACGGGCTTATGTCACGATATTTAAAGAAGATATGATCTGTAATATAATATATATATATGTATAGAATATTCATAATTATGTTTCTTTGTTTGTGTTCAGTATATAAAACAAAGCATGCATTGTCATTACCTTGGCAATTCAGTAGTACTGTCAAGCAGTCCTCTTCGGCTTTCAGTCGATGTGGGATCGGGTAGAATGCTTCAAGGATATCATGATGGAGAATGTTGCTGTTTATATACATACAATTTTTTGTTTGTTTCTAAGTATCACCATATCTACTTAGCGTAATTCATTTCGTTTACCTGAAATTAATTCGAATTGCTTTGAATTAAAATAATTACAAAACAAATCTTCACTTGAAATGATTAGATAATTGATTTGTATCAATGTGTTTCAGATTATAATTATGCTTAAACGTCATGCAACAAAACCAGTACAATCATTCATGTCAATATTCTTATTTATTTTTTATTGAAATATCCTTGCTATATAGGTTTAACCCTTTATCTTAAAGGTAAACAGTCTTTGGTTGTCTTACAGCAAGCGATGACATGCGTAAAGCACATGCCTTGGATTTTAATTAAACTGATATAGCAGACGAGCGTGTCTCAACATCACAGACATGTTCTCTAAATAAATCCTATGTACAACGCAAAATACATTTAATGCATTGAAACAATTAGAATAATGTCTATGCTGCAATTACATTACGTTAGGTAAGATATGTAGGCGTGTAAACTATATATTACTGTCCTTCAGCTGGAGTTACATTGAATGTAGTTGATGCAGGCACGGAATTAGATTTCCGTGATTCAGGCTTGAATGTATAACTTCTCTTTCAGATAAGAACCTTACTGACGTCTTTATTTGTCGATTGATTATTTAAACCAATACATCCTATATTGGTTGATGTCATTACTTACACTGTTATGCAGCATGAAAATAACGATAAGCAAACTGATGACGTAAAGATGCAGGCGGGAGTTGTCCAAAAATCATGACAGTTTCTTTTTTTCTAGCTGTATACATTATTTAACTTTTTTAATTGAAGTGATCATACATTGATGCCGATACCTTTATATACTTTACTTTCTAGAATAGAGAAACAATTTCCGTTTTCTTTTAAATAAGCATACAATTTTAGTAGAACTCTGCTGCTCGTTGTTCCAAAACGCTTGACCTATTTTAGTAGAAGGGTGTTACTTGTTGTTAGAAAACATTTGACATATTCGAGAACTGTGCTGCTTGTTGTTCCAAAACGCTTGACATAGTATAGTAGAACGATGTTAATTTTTAATAAAATAAAATAATAATACACAACATTTATTTAGCGCCCTATCTAATTTGTAAAATTACTCTAAAGCGCTTTACAACATATGGATAATAGTGATAGTTATAATTGTGAAACAAAAACAAAGGCTTACAATCACTTTTATACATTTAAGCAAGCAATGTGCACATAATTGAACAAATAAAAGGGTGGTATTTACATGACGTCTTTGCATAGACCCTAAAATGCAGACGTGAAGAGGTGAGTTTTGATGTCCTTCTTGATTTGGCCAGGGTTTTTGACTTTCTAATAGCAGATGGTAAGCTATTCCAAAATGTGGCCGAAACCCTCCCAAAGCACCGGTTACCATAGTTCACAGTACGAGATTTTGGGACACACAACAAAGATTCTGACTCCGACCGCAGTGATCGTGACGGCTGCTACAGGGTAACAAGCGCATGTAGGTACTGAGGAGCTGTTCCATTCAGTGCCTTGTATGTGGACACCAAACTTTTGTACTGTGACCTGTATAGTACAGGTAGCCAGTGCAATGAAATTAGCACAGGTGTTACGAGTAACCAGCCGTGCTGCAGTGTTCTGGACCCTCTGCAGACGACTAGTTAGTTTGTCAGATATACCACAGAGCAGGGCGTTACCACAATCTAACCGAGAGGTAACAAATGAATGCACAAAAATTTTTTATGCATCTTCAGTTATAAACTGCCGAATGCACCCGATGTTCCTGATTTGGTAGTAACAGGATTTGGGTTTAGCGTTCCCTTGTTTCGCCATGTTCAGTATACCCCTAGGTCTTTAACAGCTTGGACAGTCTCAATAGTTCTGGCACCGACCTTGAGCTGGAGAGCCATTTATTGTGGAAATGACGATTAGTTCCGTTTTTCCTGATTAAGCTTTAGCATGTTGGCCTTCATCCAGGTACTGATATCTGTCCATCAAACTTCCAGGTTGTCTGAAACTGTATCCCAACTGTCCAGTGGTTTAATGGTTTTCTAACTCTGTTATAAAACATTTGACATATTTGAGTAGAACGCTGCTGCTTGAGGTACCAAAACGTAGTTTGTGATTATGTATCTTCTTAATCCCAATTTCTTCACTTATATGAAATAAGCAAATGTAAATAAAGGTACAAATATTTTGACAGTATGAAATAGAAAGATAGGAGGAAAATGTGTTTGGTAATAATTATAAATAACAAACAAACAAGAGAATAACGAAGTGTCCAAAAAAACGTAATTCGAACTGAAAAACAATAAAACTGAAATATGAACAAAGAATACATGGATACCATGAAAATTACTAGATGAAGTAGATCATGTGTTCCGAAAAGGAAAGCGTCTTCCCGACACCCGCTATGTAAATCTATATTAAATGTCACATCCTCATACCGAGAAACAGGGTAGTTAAAACGAAACAACAAATCATATAAGTTAGCATAATCAGAAACGTCGACCTTCATCTTATACAATGAAATACCATATTTCCCAGTAAAACCATGATGGCGACCATAAAACTTAATTGTCCATATTCTTCATCAACCCTCATCTTTAGAAACATTTATGTTTCAAGTTTGTCCGTTAGCAGCCACACTCTAAAACAAATCATTATATTCGTAGCAAGCTCTTGCACTGGGACATTTAAATACTGTAGGTATGGTAAGCAAGGATGTTACTATCAGGAAAGAAAAGTACCCGATAGGAAATCGAAATCGGTATACTTAACGTACATCTTAGTAGTAAGCCGTTCCAGTTAGTTGTGTTGATCGAGGAAAACTGCTGATGAAAGACTTAAAGTTGTAATCGAGCTCAACAAAGATATAATCAACCAGGAACTAAATTATTCTCACGATTCCATCCTCAATATATCTCATTTTGGCCTTTGTTGTGTTTTTTACAAAATATGCTCCAAAATAATTTCCTACCATATATTTATATTGCCGTTCACCGTCCTTTGAAAAGAATGCTCTAGTAATCAGAGAACGAACTTGTGCGTTACTCCAGTTTGATATGAGATTGGTATCGGGAAGACTGGCAAAGACAAAAGTTATCATAGAAGAAACATTTTTAATGTGAGGATATTCAAAAAGACTGTGACCATGAATTAATGGATGATGGCTTTGTAAACCAATTAGTAGAGCCAGCGATAAAACGTTGTTTATATGGATTCTCCTGAAGTGTTGAAATTCAATATGAATGAGGCAGATCCTTATCCTTATCAATATTGATTTTTTTTTCAATTTAAGCACGATTAGCTGGTATTTCGCCTTTCAAAAGGTTGATGTATTGGTAAGGATTCATTGGTTATCAAGCAAGTCTGGTTCTTCCTGCAAGCAGGAAATGTAATGTAGTCTGCAGACAATGATTATATTATTAGGTGCTTTGTGTGGAGACACAACTATATACCTAGCATACATACCATTGAGCGTGGTTTGGGAATCGGAGTCAAGAAATATCGATAATTCTTTTTTGAATGATGGACATGACAGATTTAACCCACTCTGTAAGTGAATCAAATTCAGTATGCTCTCGATTTCCCACTGTTTGGCGTCAATTGTTTTCAGATGACAGTGAAAGAATTGACGAACAATGTGTTATTATAAGGGAGGGTATGAATTGTGGTGTTATCGGTGAATTTGAGTCCAAGTTAAACCTTCTATCGATGAGAATCTCAGGTAAATTTGAAAGCACAAATCATTTCTGATTTTTTTTTCTTAAGTGATTACATATGATTAGGATAGCTTCAAATCAAATACTGTATACGTAAATATTTTAGTGATTGTCTTATTATAGCGCTTTAATGAATTTACATTGTTCTCTGTTGGTTTTTTTTTTTTGATGGAACTGTAATTTTACTATTATAATATTCATGGTTAGCACTTTTCAAAGGATGGTGAGTAGCAAACGAGATATGCATCGTTCCTTCGCAAAGTCATTTTTTACATTGTTAATGGGGGGTTTTCCATCTTAAAATGTATATCATATCTAGCTTTTCACCAAGCAGTCTCATAAGCATTGAAAACAAAAAGAAATACCGAGCAAAAATATGTTATTGTATAAGTTATTTTTAGTAAACAAAATATAATAAATAAATTAAAAAAAAAATTGTATTCAATGCCCATGAACATTTTCAAACTGAACTGTGGTTCATATGAAGATATAAATGAAGGTATTTATTTTCTTTCAGGGCTGGGCAGCATTCTGTTAGGCATGGTGCCATATAATGACGTTCATATGCAAATGGCCGCAGACAATGTCAAATATAAAGGCCCGAGACAGTTAGAAGGAGGGACAGGAGCTGCCAGTACTCTGCTGTTTATATACGGACGTACATAGGAGCTGGGAAACCAAATAAGATGCTGATACCGTAGAAACACGTCATATTATCTCTACATACGGCTGAAAGTTGATATATCATTCCACTGCAAACAATGTTACTTTAGAATATCTATAAGTTTCCACGAGATTATTATTTCTTACTGAGATAACTTTGTGGTATATAGAGTGTGATCAATTATTTTATAAATAATATTTTTTCTTTGTCCTTCTGAAGAGTCATTAAAATTCAACATTGTTAATGTTGCAAGTAATTATCAGAGCAGAATAAACACAAATTTTATTATGTTATACTCTGTATAAGGCAATGTCATGACATCATAATAATAATATAGTATACAACATTTGATATAGCGCCCTATCTAGCTAGAATAAGGGACTATCAATCCTGCCATTCCGGGCTTTAAGGCTTCGCATCATTTGTCAAATTAGAGAAAAAATAGTTAGCGAAAAAGAAGAAAGATTATTATTGACCTAGATTGTTCCATAGGAACTTATCGGATAGGTTTCGAACGACAAGATTGAGACATATCTGCAAGTGCACCAGATACTAGCTCATACAAGATACAGCATTAAATTAAAAGTACAAACAATATGATCTAACGCACCACTTGTAATATACAACAGCATCTATGACATTCAAGTGGTGCGATACATACGTTCTATGAAGAAAATCAATAATCGACTATCTTGATATTTGAACTTTGACATTGTGCACTTTTCGTGACTTCAATCGTGATATAAAATTGTAAAGGAATTGAAATTGAAATGGAATAGTATCCTGAAAACAAAAAATCAATGTACAGTAATTCCAATGTGTTTACTAGTTTTCTACACTAAGATTTGCGACAAGATTATAGGTTTTTTGGATAGAGAGAGCTTCTATAGGGATTAATAATTGAGAAATAATAACAAAACAAAACAAAAAGGGCAAATTATGAATAAAAAAAACAAATATACGGAAAATGTTGATTAAATATGATAAACTGTTGACAAAGTTTAGGGAGAATTAGACCAGATGTTCCGGAAGGGTAAGTGGTGTCTTCACCCGCAGTGTAAATCCAGGTCAAATCCACGTAACGCCATGCCCTCATAGTAAAAACTGGGGTAGTGGCAATGAAAAATACAAAGTCAATGGAAGTCATTTCGATACAAACAAACAAATGGGAATGGAAGAGCGCCCCGGAGAGTTCAATGTAGGACACCATACGCCCCCAACCGTAAGAGGGAGATCCAATAGAGTCAACATGCGATCTCGCCTTCGATTCGAATCTGATGACAATTCTCTGAAAGTCACCACAAGCTTCCACCTCAAGGAAGTATCGCTCCTACAGCGCCTCAGTCACTAGGGAAAATGTGAAATATTTATCAAAACTTAAAGATTCCGAAACTTAACAAGTCACGGTTGATCCTAGTTTATGTAAATTTTAACAACCTGAATTGATTGATATGTACAGTAAGGTGGGTTTTGAACGAATATATCTCAGAGATACATACTTTGGTTCATATGAAGGTCTAGACTATTTTTCAATGGGAGCTCCCCGGCAACCACTTGCACCCCCGCGAAAAGTAACGGTATGCGCACTGCTAATGACCTAATCAATCTTTTTCGTGATCTCACCGAACTTGTCCTTGAGACTCCAAAAGTGAAAAGCTGACTCTAGCCTATAAAATATTAAAAGAGGATAGATGAACTGTAAAATTGAATCCCAGTATTCTTTACCGAATAGATGTTCTTTTGGCCCTGCCACCGATGTATACTTCATGCCAATGAAACTATCGACTGCCCAGAATCCTATGTTCATCCATGCCAGAACGGCACAAAGCGAAGGAAATTGACAGAAAAATTTTAATTCATTCAAGCAGTTCCAGTTGTCAGTTTTCCGAGTGTTATAACTATCTCTTTTAGGAACACATCGCATGGCCATAGTTAACAAAACCGTTTGCGTTGAAACAGAAACCATGTTGATAACACATTCCGCTACTTCCAAATAGCCGATACATGTTTTTTCTATAATACCAGCAGTTATGATACTGATGAAATATACTGCAGAGCCGAATGTACAAACGAAAATTACGACGTCATTGATTTCTAGTTTGCTTTTGCCCGCCACCCATTCCATATGGTAGGACATGAGAACAAAGCAGGTGATAACGGTAAAACACATACATGTTTTATACACTACCATGTATATTACTAATGCTAGATAAAACTCATAGTTCATATCATTCGCTACAAGTATTGCATGCATCACAATTTGAGTTGCCGTCGCCAGGAAACAGACTGTATTTAGAAGTAGATGATTTTTAAAGCACCCCCATTTTTCAGATGAACTAAAAGAACTGATTCCGCCCAGAAGTCTTTGAGTCTCGGCTGGTTCACTAACGTTTTGACAGTGTGATAATTGTGATCTTGATAATGTACTGCTACCATTCGGAGAATTGGTCAATGTTTCACGATTTTGAAACGTGTCATAACAGACAGATAGTTTCCTGTTTTCGTTCAAAGTTTCAAAAGATGGAGTACTTGATCTTGCAGTTTCAACTGTTTCTTTACTGGTATGACCGTTCGATAAATGGGTCGATAGCGTGTCACAAGGAGAAGACACGTTCAATATGTTGGTATCTGGACATGTATCAGAATCCACACATTCCGTACGGGTATTGTCTACAGATTCCGTATCATTGTTAAATGATTGACCATGTACTTCTTCATTATCGTTTTGATTCTGTAATGATAGGATACCTGAACTGTCATTGGAAGACGTGTCCCATATTTCAAAAACTGTTAAGAGAATGAGTAACGGAAACTCAGTATTAGTAGGCCAAGCTACATGGTCAATCTTCCTTGCTATGTTAGCTGCTTTTGAACCATCGAGACATCGAAGGATTGCTGTTGAATTTGGAGTTGGTAAGTTTTCCATATCAGTGATGTTATACATTCTGAACGAGTCCATTCCATCTGAACTGTCTAACGCTAAGTAATATATCCACACGGAAGCATCAGCAGTCAGTATCAATACAAACGCAATATTTTTCAAACGGGAACGTTGAATATTGTTCGATTTGAAGACCACGAAGAACCATTGGGTGAAAACAAAAATGACTCTCGAAATGTTGTAAGCAATAGCACAATTAAGTTCGGCTTCAGGAATCACTTGACTCATTTCACTTTTGCATTCCAAGATAATAATTACATCCAAGATACATGTAAGCATCACACCAAGTCCAATCGCTGAGAGAACAAGTATTTTTTTTAACAATACAGAATTCAGGACTGAAAGCAGCCTTTTAAATAATGTTTTTATTGTATCACATTTTGTTGATTTCCTCTCGTCTTTATTGTTTCCAACCCTGGTGCATTCTTTTATCAAGTAACCGCTTGAAATTATTCCGAAGATAACAAGAACTAATAAGAAAACTCTCAGAATGATGGGGTTTACAACCGAATGGCCTGTGGCGGCCATTATTTGTAAGGCTATGAACATCGTCATTACTGATACAACGTTGATGGCGATGATACATGCAAAGAGGAATGTCTTGGTGAAGTGGTCTTTGTCAGAGGCGTTGGAATCTGGTCTACACAAAGAAAACATCAATTATTCCATGCATATGTGATCATTATCATACACTCGAAACAATTACTGAATAGTTTGATACTTGTTTAAATCACTTTCGATGAGTACATACTACAGATACATTTTTACCAATCGTATTGGCTATATGACGATAAAAGTCAAAAATAATAATTATAATGAAATAAGATGGCATTGTTTCTAAGCTTCACTTAGTCAGGTTTGTCAGGAAAATGCTTTGGAAAGGAATAACGATGTCAGAGTTAAAGCCCACAAGGATAAATGACGTCATCAATATGTGACGTCATAGTTAATTAGATGCATTACTTAATTTACTTTACTAAAAATTAATGGGACATAATTTGTCCGAAATTAATGGCATCAGTGAGAATCTAAAATGAGCTAACCTACCCACATAAGGATTTCGTTTTATAAAAATCAACCCTAAATTGTACGCGAACTTTTAAGTTTCGAATCAAAATCATTAACGAAGTCTTAATAGTTTCTTTCCCTTTTTAAAACACCAGGTGAATATTTCTTTATATGGGGGTAATCGTGAATTAAATTTTGGCTTAATTGTTGATATGTCCAATCACTTGTAAACATCTCAAGTCAATGTTGCCTGTTCATTGTCAGTCAAAGGTTCTTACCTGGATAGATCACGTTTTGTTTGATATATGAATCAGTAAGTTGTTTACAATCAATAACAGTGATATCGTTTTAAATATTCAGTTAATAAAAGTGAATTTGAAACCATTTTCGGACATAAAAGTAAGACATTTAGCTAGTATGTTGATGTCTCCAAGATTGGAGGGTTACATGGGGACACACTAGGTCCAATTTAAATAGTTCCAATCGTTCCGAAATTGGAACCTTTCATTGAAAAACAATGTGGTAAAAAAAAAATTATTCTTCCACTTGAACGAAGCATTCACCTTGGTATATCATGATAATTTCATAAAACTTATTTCTGTAAAATTATGATCATGAATTCATCATTGTCGATCATGTCAAACTTTCCATTTTAATGACATCTTCTCTTACTTCCACTAACTTATTAACTTATATTCGTCACTTTAAAAGAACTTACAGCAGTTGTCTGTCAAAAAGAAAGGTAACTTTTCTTCTTCTTTTTTATTCCTGTACAACTCCGGGATGGGAATTTAATATTTATCCAAACATGCACAGGACAAAAATGAAATCAATATATCAAAACATATGGGAAACATTCAACGGTTTATTGGATAAAAATGGTTAAAAAGTTATTGAAGGCCTCTAAATCCAGCATATACTCATACTGTTTAAAATTTAAAACACGCTGAATAAGTATTATTCACTTTTCTCATGGGACTGTCCAGTATAGATAAACTTTCAATATAAATTGAAATAAACCAGATTTTAACAAGGTTTTTATATCCTTATAAAACAAGTTTAAATGTGTTGGAGTACATGAAATTTTGGGCCATTTTTTCATTCTGTGTCACTTTAAGAGGGTTAATGAACAGTTATTTGATATTTTGAAAATTGATTTTTTTTATATTTTCATAATGTTTGATATTCGACTTCATCGCATACTTTCTGTGATGCACATTACATGTGCTTTTATCACATAGATGACTTGAATTTACCGTTTTATGTTGCATTGAAATAAGTAAAACCTCTAACAATTGCAGGCATCAAATGTTTTGTTGTTCAATGAGATTCTATAAAATGGCCACGTGAAAGTGTGACACTATCCATACAGCCGAGTGCCTTTATCAGTTTTTTTTTTATTTTGCTGTTGTTTATTTTTTGTACATACTTATCACCACTTGCTGCCTAGATTACTTTTACAAAGGAATGTGTTGCTTTCAATGTGAAATAATAAACAATGTTTTCAACTTACATTTCCTGATGCATGGCGATATTTTGAAAATGACGTACAGCTGCTGCAAATAAAAGCCTTGCTCACTTGTGGCGTTGAACACAAATGTTTTACACAAACAATGTGATCACTTTTATAAATGAAATTTCAACAATCGTAAATTATTGCGATTGTCCGAATATGGCGATTGATATAAAGTGATGTTTTGATAATCGTAATTATATTCATAATATCAAAGGGCAGACAATATGTTATAAAGATATCTAATGTTGATACGTTTTAATGTCTGAATCACGATTGATGATATGAACAAGGAAGCGAATATGATATAAAACTAGGTCAGATTATACTCCAAAACTCCACACGAAAAACAGAACGAGTCAATATTTATATATAACAATGACAGTTTTGAATTTCTGAATCACGATTGATGATATGCACACGGTAGTAGATATGATTTAATTTGATATAAAACTAAGTCAGATTATACTCGGAAACTCCACATGAAAAATAGATACGAGTCAATATTGATAGATAAAAAACAGTTTTAAATGTTTGAATCACGATTGATGATATGAACACGGAAGCAGATTTGATTTAATTTGATATAAAACTAGGTCAGATTGTACTCGAAAATTACCACACGAAAAAGGATAGTCAGGAACTGGATATATACAGTTGCACCNGGGGGGGTAAGTATTTGTATTGTTGACAGTATAATTGATTAGAGGTGATCAAAAAAGAAAATAAACAAAATATGGGCTAAGGAAAGATTTACCTTAAAAATGCACGCAAATCAACTGCGACATGTAAACATCGTAAGTAGGGGATAAGGTTGTTACTATAAAGAAAGGGAAAGTTCACAATCGGAAAAACGAAATCTCACTGCTTTGTAGTAAGCCGTCCCTATTGATCACGTTGTTAGTAAATTCAGTCTTATATGAAAACTATAAATAGCGTTGTCACAAAGAGGTGCACAGTTTATTCCTATAGGTATGCTAGCCGAAAAAATATTATTATCAAATATGCCTTTGCTGTGCTTTTCACAAAATATTCTCCGAAATAGAATCAAGAACTTTCGAAATTTATCAAATCTAGCGGTTTTACGAACCTCCCTTTCTGTTCCAACCTGTTTATATTTCCACCTTTTTTGCCTCAACGATGAGTCCTAAAAGGACGAAACAGCTTAAGATACAATGCAAGTCCTTTAATATATTTTACCCCGTGAATCCAACACAGCATGCTCTTGGTTTGCCCATTGTCAGGTGTACTCTTCCAAAATCAGTATCTTGAAATTCACATTCCATTTATAGTAGAAATCTCCCGATACTTAGGACGCTTCAAGACTCTGAATTATGTGAAATAGCTAGATCGCCATTTATTACATTACCATATGGATCATAGTTGTATGGAGATGTAGTGTAATAGCTAGGTTTAGAATAGCTTTAATAAATAATAAAGGTACTGTCTTACCTGAAGTATAGTGATAAGTTAGCGTCGACGGATATTACTGATATATATGACATCTACTCCCTTGTCGACGAACTCGACTTTCACGATATTAGGCGTTACCGGGGTCATGTCTGTCTGTACATACTCAATAACATTATTAAGTCTTCGATCTAGTTTCCGTGTGGAATCAGGAAGTTTCATTATAATTCTCTGGCAATGTTCGTAATAAATGCTCGTAATAAATAGCGAATACATTGTGGTTCGAACTTAGCGGACACCCAATTTGGTCTTTCACGAATTTCCATAGAGTGCTCAATCAAAACGTTGTATTCGATTGGACTGTTGTAATAGTGTTGTCTGTGAGTACGTCTACGTCTCCCTGTCGGGAGTGAACAAAGACAATACAACTGCATCAAGGACTTAAAAAAAATCCTACAGAGTCAACACGGTCATTACGTCCCTGTGGCAGAGCCAAGACTCGTTATTTTTTTCATCACATCAGACTGAAAAGTGTTTAGTCCTACAAGTCTCTGGTGTGTTACATCATGTACGCTAGTACTAATATTATTACCCGGCCTCCTCTGCCCCGGCCTGGTATTAAATCGATATCATGCCTTGTGATGGAGCAGAGACCTAAAGTTAATTTAGGTCTATGGATGGAGCAAGCCCGGTGTGATGCCCGGTGTGAATCACACCGGGGCGTTTTTAGAATTAATTGACAGCACATTGGTCCGCATCCATAAATAGCGTTGCAGTATGAACTATTTCTGTTGATATCCTGCATAAATTGAAGTTAAACTCTGCCTAAAATGTCGTTAAATTATCAAGTTAACCACGGACTTAGATAACAATTCTCTAATAATCTAATTCCGTGAGTTAACGTAGCAAGCGCAATCGAAATCTGAATTGACCGCCATGTTGGAAAGTTCGTCTCTCTTCCAATATAGGAAGACGTCTAAAAATGGATGTTATGGCCAAAATGGAAATTGTAGTAAACATTGCGGTATCAGTTGTAATACTATATTTGGCCATGCAGGCCAAACAAAACACAATAGAGTAAGCTATGGTCACATGACAGCCTGGATATGGTAGACACGCCCTACTCCTGCATCCGCGCCGTATACGGCTAGCGACAACACAACACATTTACCAAACATTTCGGACCAAGGAGCCGTCTCACAAAATTTCATTAAAATATAAGGATAGGATAAAGTATGGGCTTAAATCTAATGAACTAAAGAAGTAAGAAAGATCGGCCGAAAACTAGACAGAAGTCATGATTTTCTTTCATCCCTCTCGAAAAGTACCCTATTAGTATCTTTCCCCCTTTAATTATTGAATAATGTTTGATATTAAAGATTTCCTTGTCATATTACGAGAAAGCACATTTACGGAAAGTGCCAATGGTTCCCGTCGATTGAGATTGAAGATAAATCCAAAAGAGGTGGGCGGAAACACGTGATAGGCCACGTGATTCTATTGTTCGTTCGGAAAGCATCATATTTGCCATTTTCCTTATATAGTCATGATGACTCTAAAAGTCTCCCGAGCGTCTTAGCAACAGAGAGTATAGAATGCGGGAGATCTGAACAAAGAAAATGAAACTGTTTACAATCTCCCACTCGAACTTTATCAAAGTTAATAGCAGGAACATTGATTTTAAAAACTTTCTTGGTCATATCTGGAAACCGGAAGCTTATTATAAGGTAAGTCTCGTTGTAAAAGCCAAGAATACATCAAATAGATTCTTCATTCCAAGTCCGGCTCGTGTCCTCATATCTTTGTCCATAATGTTTGTTTTAAATGGGCTTCAGATACTTGCCCCATATATATAATAAGTGTTATCACTTTAGAATTGTCAGAATATATTGTTTAACTAAGCCTACTGTATTGTACAGAGTAAAAGTCAGTATTTTATAATAGAACACACCAGAATCTTTTTATATTCCTGATTTCCAGAACCAACTGTTCAAAGAAGTATGGACAAAAAAGCGACCGGGACTGTTGCGGCAGTATATTGCTGAAGTTGCACTCACTCAGGTAATGCAATCCATAATAGAATATAGTCTTTATTTATTCCATATTATAAGACATACTATATATATTTCCGCACCAAGCACAGAGTCTAAAATTCTGTCAATAATTAACAATGATAGTATTATAAACAATAACCCTAGTAATATGCTTAAAGCATATTATTGGGGTTATTGTAACATATATATATATATGGCTATTATTGTTAATAATTGACAATAGCAGACTTGCATGTGTGTGTACCAAGTAAATCAAGGGCAACAAATAAAGATTGCTCTATAATTTGATCAAAGATTCTTTATTAAAAAACACCTGTTTAATATTTAAATGTAATCTTTTAATGTACATATTTGATTTTGAAAATAAGGATTGGTAGCAAAATTTAACATTCTTAATGTTTATACAAAGACGTATATTTAAGCATGTTCAAAAAATGTATAAGAGTACTTTTCTACACTTTCTCAATAAATAAGGACTAATGAATTAAATTTTACACAAAATTACAGACAGCAAAGAAAACAACTGAATTATTTTCATTAATTTAGTATTGTCTCCTGTTTTGCGCCCAGCCCCAACCCTCCATCCCCTTCGCTCTAATATTATATTTTATTGGAGCTGACTGTCATCCTAAAAATTCTACAGGTCCTGGGACCTTCCCTTCTCCCACTTGTGACTTCACCCCTAGACCTCACTTTCAATCCCCACCAACCCCAACTCCCATTCCATGGCAGGTACCGGGCCATCGCATACACAATATTAAAAATGATTCTCCTATGTTATCACAACATAAAAATGTGAACACTATTGTTGCTTGTTTATATAACATGTAATTATTTGAAATACTGAGTGAAATTATCTAACAATTCTTTCCGTTTCAAGGCACACCAAGGCCAAAAAACATCAGTTATAGAGGTGACACCAGCAATGACTCTTTCATCACCAGTTCAGTTGACACCAACAATGACTCATTCATCACCAGTTCAGGTGATACCGGAAATGACCCCTGCATCACCAGTTCAGGTGATACCGGAAATGACCCCTGCATCACCAGTTCAGTTGACACCAACAATGACTCATTCATCACCAGTTCAGGTGATACCGGAAATGATCCCTGCATCACCAGTTCAGGTGATACCAGCAATGACCCTTACATCACCAGTTCAGGTGACAGCAGCAATGACCCCAGCATCACTATCACTATCCCCATCAGTAAGTACATATATACAAATATACAAGTTAACAGGAAATAATAGATATATACACCTCTGAAAATCTTACATACATACTCCCCCTCTCCAGATCTAGATGTGATCTAAGCACTGGACTTAAAAAATATCACTTGTATTCATGGAAAAAAATGACAAAATTAACAAAAATAAATCCATCAAACCAGGGATATAATTCCATTCGCTCAGTCAATGCCTGGAGCTTTTAGATTTTACCATATATATATCATGAAAGAATTAGAGTGGATAGGTGGGCTTATTACAAGACATTGAAAATTAATTTGTTGGCATTTCTGCTGAACTTTGATAAATATGGGAGGGCTGGTTTATTACCAGTCATGGACTTATTTCCCTATAAATACAGTGTGTTTGGTTGGCGATTTTTTTTCGTAATTACTATGAAAATAATAGGTTGGCTGGTAGACATTTTAAAAATCATTCTATGGCCTAGTATTCTAGCTATGAAATTGTACATCCCTGTGAACAGTGACAATACAAGGCATCTAAATTAAAATGATGACTATTTTGTTCAGATTCTGGTACCCCACTGGCTGGAGGAACAAACCCCACAAACAGTATCTCCTGCTGCTTCAGAACATTTAGATAGGGTGAGTTTGACCCACATTGCTTTGTCCAAAAGGAGGTATTCAATTTTATATTTGATATGTTGTTGATAATTCAAAATTTAAACATCAAATCCAACTTCTTGTTAACTAGACCAACAGTGTTCACTTATCTGCTTAAATTCCTTGATTTCCTAAAACTTTATAGAATTTTCTGACATTTGAAGTGATTGTGAATGTATAAGGCATACTTTAGCATAATATTTGCAGAGTTAATGCCCTTTGCAATCAGTACCTATGATATTCTGAAAATTTAGTGATAATATAAACTTTTTCTTACTAATTCTACATTTGTCAAGAAACACATTACCTATCAAGTATATTTATAGTTTACTTCAGCTGTAGCTTATCATGTTATTTTTGTATTTCATAAGAACTTTCAGTCCATATGGAGCATTGAGTCGTCTCCGCTGTCAACAGAATCATCTACTTCATCGGAGAGTACCTCATCTGGGAGGTTATCTCTACCATTTGGAGGTAAATCAATTGCAATGTCTAATATATATGTTGAATGATTAAGAACTAAACTCTTTTATAAACTGAATAAGCTTGAGAAAAATGAAAACCATATCAATAATTTTTTCATAATTTTCATTTTTCTAAAACTTATTATTGTCATTTTGCTTAAAGTTTAAAAGTGCGCAGAAATTGATAGGATTTTTTTTACAGATACACAGTAAATAATTGTCATTCTGCACAGCTTTCTTTCTTGAAACAGATATTTTGAGAAACAACTTCAAAGCTGACCTATATTCAATATTAGAATGGACATCAATATATCTTCAATTTTCATTTTATTTTGTAGTCGTACAACCTGGTAGTCCTTACCCTGACTACCAGATCAGGAAGTGTTCGATCCATACTCCCCACATCTCATTCCTCATCCTTGACCCCCGCATTGTCACATTTACCAAAGAACCCAGTGGTATGTTCAAGGTCCTGGGGAGCGGGGTATCAGGAAGTGTGTACCACGCCAGTCTCCTGTCGTCTGGATACCAGCTCGCCGTAAAACTATACCATCAGGCAGAGCTGGTGCCGCACACAATAGTCAATGAAGGGATGATAATGGCTCTCCTACAGAACACGGGTGTGGTGCCGAAATTCTTTGGAGTGCTGCAGGAGCCAGGGGACATACAAAAATTCACTCTTGTCCAGGAGTTTTTTGGTGATGGTATGACATTGTATAAACTCATTGGGATGATGAACAAACATCAAATTACTTTGAACGAAAAAGAGACCATCACCCTATGTTACAGACTGGTTCATGCACTTAAGGTAAGTTAAACATAATGATAGGGTTCACAAGGTACCATTACTAGGTAAACTTTATGCCTGGTTTTAAGTTCATGAACACAAATTACAGGTTATACATTGTTATAAGTAAAAGGTTACAATGTATATTTGCTTATAAATTAAGGGTCACTTATCTACAGTTTAAATGTGGCTATAAGTTAATGCCACAACTTACAGTTATACTTAGTTAATAGTTCAGGGTCAGAGGTAACAGTTTATATCTGGATATAAATAGAAAGATTATAGGTAACAGTTGATGTTTGGTTGTAAGTTAAGGGTTACATGGTTAAACTTTATATCTAGTTATAAGTTAAGGGTCAAAGGTTACAGTTAATATTTGAGTATATGTTAAGGGTTGCAAAACTCAGTTGATACTTGGTTATAAGTTAAGGGTTACATGGTTAAACTTTATATCTGGTTATAAGTTAAGGGTCAAAGGTTACAGTTAATATTTGAGTATACGTTAAGGGTTGCAAAACTCAGTTTATACTTGAGTATAAGTTAAGGTTGCAAGGTTACAGTTTATACTTGGTAATAAGTTAAGGATCACAAGGTTACACCAAGTATAATATAAGTGATGAGTTACAGGTTACAGTTAGTACATGGTTATATGTAATGGGTTATATAAAGGCTACAATTTTTCATGCTTGATATTAAGAAAAGGGTCATATGGTTACAGTTTATACTTGGTTATAAGTTTACAGTCAGAGGTTCATTTTACACTTGATTATAAGTTAGGGCCACAAATTTACAGTTTATACTTGGTTTTAAGTTCAGTGTTACAGGTCAAATTTTATACTTAGTTATAAGGTAAGTGTTACAGGTTAAACTTTATACTTGGTTTTAAGTTCAGTGTTACAGGTCAAATTTTATACTTTGTTATAAGTTAAGTGTTACAGGTTAAACTTTATACTTTGTTATAAGTTATTAAGTTAAGTGTTACAGGTTAAACTTTATACTTTGTTATAAGAAAATATTAAGTTAAGTGTTACAGGTTAAACTTTATACTTTGTTATAAGTTACGTGTAACAGGTTAAATTTATGCTTAATTTATAAGTTAAGGATCACAGGTTTACAGTTACAATTTATATTTTATTATAAATTTATGTTGACTCTCTAATGATGTTATTAAAATGTGGTTTTGGGTAATACAGACTATGTCTGGTATGTATTTTAGGTCATCCATTCCAGAGGGGTATTGGTAAACGATTTGAAAAATGACAATGTCCTGGTGGATGTATCCAACAAGGAATTCAATATCAGGTAAAGGATGATACAGAGAGACAGTCAAATTGTTACTTCACAGTACAAGTGTTTGGTCCTTATTTAGCAAATTAGTAGGTAATTTTTTATCCCTTTGTTTTGGTGAAATATTTTCAATTAAAGTTAAATGCATAAAATGATCTGTGTATACTATACATGTATATGTATAGATGAAATTAGTTTCATATCAGTTTTTATTTTTGTATTTTTTTTTCTGGGTGGAGTTGACTTATTGTTGACAACTTACTGGAATTACTCGGGGAAAATTTCTGTACTTTAAATGACAAGAACAAATTGAACCACAAACTTATGTATCTTTTTCTGTGCAAGAACTAATGAATTAATTGTTTGAAATTGTTATACAAAAAGCAAACCTATTTGAAATTTGCCTTATAAACTGTCAAGTATTTAATCTGAAAGCATTCAAACAATGATTTTAACGCTGAAAATAATTTATAATTATAGCTACAGGTTGTTATATAGGGATTAATGTGTTTATAATTATAGCTACAGGTTGTTATATAGGGATTACTGTGTTTATAATTATACCTACAGGTTGTTATATAGGGATTACTGTGTTGATAATTATAGCTACAGTTTGTTATATAGGGATTACTGTGTTTATAATTATAGCTACAGGTTGTTATATAGGGATTACTGTGTTTTTCATTATAGCTACAGGTTGTTATATAGGGATTTGTTTATAATTATAGCTATAGGTTGTTATATAGGGATTACTGTGGTTATAATTATAGCTACAGGTTGTTATATAGGGATTGAACTGTGTTTATAACTACAGGTTGTTATATAGTGATTACTGTGTTATTGAAAAATTTCTTACATCCATATTAAACAAGAAGCCCTAGCACTTCATGCCATAGGGATGTTATCGATTTGCATTCATACCTCATGAAAATTTTAAAAACATGTTCAATCCATATATTTACATTTTTACTTTAGAACAGTTGTTTAATTCAAGTTATTTATTTACTGCGTTTTGTATATGCATCTTCCTTTAAACGACATTGGCAGAACAGCCGTAATGAAATAAAATTGGCACCAATAACTAACCGTAGTCATTTGAGCATTTGACGCAGGGGCATTCTCCATGTTATCTGAACAAATTAGCAACAAGACTTTCATTGAAAAAGGTCAATCTATGAAGTCATAAGTAAACCATGTGTTTTATCACAAGAGTTTTTTGCTTTTATACTCAAATGAAATTAATTTCTGCTAGTACTGTTCATATAGTGGGTTGCAGCGCAAATGTAAATACATTTATTTAAATGAATAATGTTTTTTCTATTTATAGATACATCGATTTTGGTTTGGCTACATTTGGTGTCGGAATGACCTATGAAAAATCCTACGAACCAAATTCTGACATTAAATACAGTTTTTTGGCACCAGAGGTCAGACAGGGAGACAATCCAACCTGTGTGGCTGCAGACATCTACAGTTTAGGGATACTAATTGGCGAAATCGGCTGGAGAATCGACGAATTAGAGGACATTAGTGAAAGATGTACAGATCAAGTTGCCCTCGCAAGGCCGAGCATGGACGAACTTGTCATGATGATGGATGGTCTAGTCAACCTCACTAATTAGAACTGTACATCCTTTTTCTGTCCTCATCAAGGCCTGACTCCGGAAATATTGAGGCCATTACTTTACATCAATATAGATAAATTATTTGAAAATAATAAGTACACAAGTAATTTTCAGGCCTGGAGTAATCATAAAAACTTATCAATCCGGTCTGTTGTCAATAGATATGTCGCCTATGAACTTTTTTAAATTCAGTGCATTCTGTCCCTCTGTTCACTTACCTATAAAAACCATATGTTTATCACAAACGCCAATCTGTGTGTTAATTGGGACATTTAAAGACTAATTAATAAACGCAGATGAAAGAACCTGTGATATTCTCAATAAAAACGCTTTACTGTATCTCAATTTGAAATCAAAACAGATAATTGCCAATTTGTCGATTCTTACCTGGGTATTTTTTGTATCTTTTTATGCCATATCTTGCATTTTGAAACCCTACACTTGTTTTTATTTCAATTTTAAAATCTGTGATATTTATCTTTTATATACCCTTTATGTATCAATATAAAGTTCAGTGTTAAGTGATATATACAAGTTGTATGTTATATATATATATATATATATATATATATACAGTCTACTTTGGTATATTATGATATGTACAATCAAATGTTTATACATTCTACCTATATATTGTTATAGTTTGATGAACTTTACATTATACTCAGGCTGCAGTGCTATTAGATATTAGATGCAGTTCAATTGTTTTTACATACAATATCAAAATATATATGTTTATGACTAATGTGTTCCATACAGAAACTGATATTTTTTTTCAAATTCCAATTCTTGTCTAGAACTTTCCTTCCTATTGTTTTATTCCATGTATCAGTCAGCCACAGTCTCACAAGGCTTGAAGCCCAATGCATACCCCCTTTTCTAGCCCCTCCCCAACCATTTTGATCATTATATGTGTACAGGGTGCTCTGGTTTAGATTGTTTTTTTTAGTTACTTGGAACAAGTGGGTAACCACATTTGAAAAAGTTAACACATGCGCTGCAATAGTTCTATCTGATCATAAGCCAAAAATTGTGTATAACCGTCATCATTATTTTTTTATGGAATTAATTCTAATCTTTTTTTACTTTGATAAACAATTCCTGTTTAATTTTTTAAATTCCTGTCTCTCTTTCATTTTAAGCTCATAGAAACTAAGTAACCTGATTTCTATAAAGTGGGGATAGGGAATATTTTGGGGAGAGAAAAGTGGAAATACGTGATTTGCAGAACAGGATGCGATCCTCTGGCACACTGTGAAAAGTTGTAACATCGCAAGTCGCTGGCGTGGACTTGAAACCCGTAAACTTGGCCTGCTGCACATCAGATAGTTTCACTGATTCAAATTATTTTAAATTTTATGAGTTTGATTGAATAAATTTCTTGCAGGGTAATATGGGTTAGGGCTAACTAACTAATTTAATTTTCTTTGTTCACGATTTCTCCTTTTTTATGTTTTTTTTAAATATATTATCAGTGTATAGTTATTTCAGTTTAGCTTCCAAGCAGATACAAAAAGATTGGCACGTTCATTTTTTTTAAAATATCCTATCAAGATATATATATATATGACTTGTATTCCATCCAGAAACTTATATTTAATTCCAATATTTGGGGGGTTTTCACACCGTTTATTCTTTATGTTAGCTTTTTTTTAATGCCTAAGTCAACCACAGTCCTACAATGGTCTTGATGCCCTTGGTATGTCCCATATCTGCCCCCTCCTCACCATTTTGATATATATGGTTACAGGGTGTCCTGTTTAAGATTTTCCAATTTCATAATTATACAAACTAAAGCTAAATACATTTCAAGCAAGATGATATGGTTAATAGTAAAAGTACTTATTTAATTATTCACAAAAATATCCTGCTTTAAATTCATTCCAATATTCATGTTTTTCCAGAATTTTGATATTGATCAATATTGGCATCAATATTTATTAAAATAATTCAGAATTTAAATGGCTGATATATTTTGTTGTATACACATAGACATAAGAATGACTAAGTCATGTTCTCTGTGAAACAATTCATTTTAATAACTGTCTCTCAAATTGTTAATTTCAATGGGAATCTAATAAAGTTGTTATCATTACATTATCATTGATACTGCCTTTGCTTTATTTATGTTTTATTTTTGATATCTCCAGAGGAATCAGGAAAGAAATGTTCCTGTTAATTCCATGGCACAATGTCTGATTTGTATCAACCGATCATCAATATTTTGAGCTGACCTATCCTAAGTTTTTCATTTAAATGACTTTGTCTTAAGAACCAAAAAGCCTAGATTCATGATATGACCCACATAGCTGCTTTGGATGAAGTTGAACAAAGTTTGCAATTAAAAATGACCTGGACATACTTTCAAAGTCACAGGGGTAAAATATGTACTATGACTAAGTCATTCAGAAGAACATGTTAAAAAATTAAACACATTTGACATTTAAAGGTTTTGAAAGTGGGTAATTGTCCTTTATCCAAGCATGTAACTGGCCAAAAATCAACACTTTGGGCTTTTTGGTTTTTCAGAAGAAGTTGTTTGAAGGTTTAAAACTGATTTGACCCCTTGTGACTTTGAATATAAGTCAAGGTCATTCATTTGAACAAACTTGGTAGTCCTTCATTCAAGCATGCTACTGGCTAGATATCATCATCCTGGGGCTTATGGTTATTCAGAAGATGTTGTTTAAAGGTTTAAAACATAGTTGATCTCTGTGACCTTTAATATATCTCAAGGTCATTCATTTGAACATAGTAGCCCTTCATGCCAGCATGTTACTGGCAAAATATCATCCTGGGCCTATTTGTTATTAAGAAGAAGTAATTTAAAGGTGTAAAACATATTTGACCCATGTGACCTTGAATTTAAGTCAAGGTCATTCATTTGAACAAAGTTTGAAGCATGCCGTTGACTAAATATCAACATTCCGGGCCCTATGGTTATTCAGAAGATTTCATTTAAATGTTTCAAACATATTTGTTCCCTGTGACATTGAATATAAGTCAAGGTCATTCATTTGGGGGGAAAAAGAACCCTTCATTCCAGGCCAAATATCAAAAACATGGGCCTTACGGTTATTAAGGAGAAGTTATATAAGGGTTTAAAACATATTTGAACCCTGTAAGCTTAAATATATGTCAGGGTCATTTATTTGACCAAATGCAGTAGCCCTTTATCCAGGTATGATATTGGCCGAATTTCAGCAGTGCAGGAGATAGGGTATGTTAGTGTATTAAGGACGAGCCATATTTTAGTGGTTCGGGAAAAGCGGAGAACCCAGGGAAAACCACCAACCAGCGACCAATTCCTAGACATTAGTCTTATATAAATTACAATCATTAAAAACAATACTGCAAAATAACAATTAGCCCTGAGTGATGATATTTGACCAGAATTTAAGCTAGGATGAAGGGCTACCAATATTGGTTAAACTATATGACATTGGTCAATGTTCAAGGTTACTTAGGTCAGATGTTTGATGTGCAACCTTCTGACATTTGGTCTTCTGTCATATTATGCTAAGAATTCTCAAATTTGTTCATATGAATGACCTTAACCCACTTTGAAAATCTTTGAAATTAAATATGTGTGATTTTTTTTAAATCACTCTTAATCTGAATAACCAACGGGCTATAAGGGTAGTGATATTAAGCGAATAGGACACTAGTTTAAGTATGAAAAATATCAAGTTTTTATATGAATGATCTTGTGTTATATATTTTATTTGTTACATTTTTAGCCAACCATAATAAGATTATTGGTTGTTCAAATCGCCTTCTATCCCTCGTTTGTCCGTGGTCCATCATTAAACAATTCTTGTTAGTGCTATTTTCAAATTTGACATGAAGACTTCCCAATGTTTTTTCACATGATATCGAATTTAGGACTTCCTAGAAAACCAAGATGGCTGACAGGTGACAACCTGAGAGTTAAATTTGTCAGCACTATTTCTCAGAAAGTACGTGAGGGATCTTTCTTAAACCCTTTCACATGAAAGTTTCAATGGTCTGAAGAAGTGCATATAAAATTTTAAGACAGATTAGAAATCCAAGATGGCTGCCTGACAGCCGTCTTGAATTTAGAAAGTTCCTGTTTGCATTAGCTTTTTCTCAGTTGGATGGAGGGAGAATATTTTCAATTGCGTGAGATTAATGGCTCATGTTGCGTAAGACATGTTTCAGCGTGAGTAAGGACGTCTCAACGTGAGATTTTGTCTCACGCCGCGAGAGTTGGCAACGCTGTAACTTTTTTTTGTTTTTTTGTTTGTTTTTGTTTAGGTAAACTTCAGATCATGATTTATTAGCGCATAACATAATTATCAAACAATAAAATAACAATAAATCACTATCATTATTTTGAATAACCATAGGGCCCAGAATGTTGATATTTAATCAATGCAATACTTTGATAAATGGATACGAACTTTGTTCAAATGAATGACCTTGACTTAAGTTCAAGGTAACATGGATCAAACCTGTAACTTGGCAAAAACATTTTTACGGGAAAAATTGTGTCTGTGGGAATGACGTCAAATTATAGCTTTTATACTAGAATGAACATTATAAGAGGAAACGCCGAATAATTATCTAACAGAATGTCAAGGTTTATCAAAATTGAATGTGAAACAAAGTCACAAAATAGTTTTTTAAAAAAAGTTTTTACATAGAATCCAATAGGAAAATGACGTAATGTGAAAGACGTCTGACACGTCGCTACATTCAATCTTGTATGCTCGACGGTCAAAATGTATACAGTTGTTTCCAAGTGTGACAAGCGATAGAGAAATAGTTGATAAACATGTCAGCCTTTCTGTGCACGAGGTCTGCGTATGTGGTCTGTGTGTTAACAATTTATCTTTATATTTTTTAATGTAACAAAGGTATACGTTGATTGTCAATTTGTAGAGCTATCTGAAACTCAGAGTTGAACTATGGATTTATGCTATATCTGCAGTGATCATGTCTAGCACATCTATATAATCTATATAATAGACGTTATTAAAAACATCCTGGTTAGTTCTCACATTATTGCTTTATAAAGTACTTGTTGATTATCCTTTGCAACACTTAAATAGGTTGATTATTACTTACCCGTCAGATGGCTAACATTATAAAAAGCATTATGGATCTTTTTTAAAAGCCCAATATGCAATCATAATCTACATAAATACATGTATATACAGTTAAATAAGAAGATGACAGTAAGATATTCACATGTGATTACACCTTAAAAATAAACATGTACAGTGTGCCAAAATATATTACACTGCATCATACAGCGAGTTCCTCCTTTTCTTTGGCTCATCGGTGATGTTGATTAGAGGCCAAAAAGATGAATATCAAAATTGGTCTCAACCACAGGGACATGAGGATTGTTACAGCAGTATTCGGACCTAAAGTCGGGTGGTTAGAGTAACTTTGGGTCCAGATATTGCTGCAACAAATGCTCAGGTCCCTGTGAAGTGGAATACATATGGTCGATTCTTTTCTCGAAATTGCACGGGTCCAACCAGTGATCTATGAACACTAATTTTTTGATAAATTGACTACTTGCGGCTTTCAAAAGCTCTGAATCCGTAACTTATAAGAATGACAAAACTAAAGTATCCGGGTTTTTTTAACTTCTTAAATAGATATTTAATATTTAGACCATTCGTCTTCTACGTTCGTCACTGTATAAGTCCTATGCTTATGTGTTATATTTAGTGTATATCAAATTAAATTCCTTGGTAAATCGATGGAAAAACTTGATTTGTCATCCCGTATAATTAAGTTATCGATTTTGAGCTCCTTACGACTAAGCCACATGTTGTCTACAGGTTACTAGTTTGAAAACATAATATATAGATATACATATACAACACTTTGACACCACACCATCGAGCTCATTACCTTAATTAGCCTCAAGCATACAGACGATGGTTGTTAAGACAACGGAATAACGTTCTATTCTCATAAAGTTGTTTAAAGTTTTTAACATATTTGACCCCTGTGACCTTAATAATATATATAAGATATATATATATATATACATATATATATATAAGGCTTTTACATATAAGATAAAAGTTTTGGCGGTCGCTATCGGCCATCCTTAGTGATCTGCTGTAGTATAAAATAAGAGATAACTTGTTAAAATGTACATAATCAACAATAACCACTTGTTCAAAGGCTGATCTGCTTAACGTTTAATTATAGCAAGTAACAAAATGTTATGTTTGAGAAATATCATGAAAGGTTGTACATTTATTTTTTCATTCATTTTTTGTTTTATCTTTTGACGATCATTTTGAATCATCCTCATGTCATGCATTGCATTTTATCAATATAAAATATTGGTGTTGAATGTTATATTATGGTTAAGCTAACAAGACTCTAAAGAATTACTTTGACTCTGTATCTGTGGTCCAGCCGTTACACATTTCTCTCTGATAGATTATTGTTTTACATACTAAGTTTATTCTTACAATCAAAAACAATGTTTTTTAAACTATTTTTTTATATATTCTAGTTGTAGAAGATTATCATTCTCTTCGCCCATCGGGCATTAAGACTCTACCTAGCTATATGTACGAGTGGGATTTCATGTTAAAAAATAGATTAAAAAAAAGAAAATAAAACCTCTTGAAAAGCGATTTTCAAATATGGTATCTTTTTATACGTGTTTTTCAAAAGACATAAATTAGATCACAGCTAAGCTAGTGTTTCATTCGATACAGGCCCATGTAGCTTTTTGAAAAGTTACCTCCCTTGACATAAACAAAAATATCGCGGGAAAATATGGCGGATATAGAAGTAATGGAAGTCGACTCTATCGAGTCAACAAAAAGCAAATCAAAGCCTGGAGGAAGCTCGGGGTCAAGCCATGAGCTACCATGGTAATGAATAAGTATAATGTGTTACGTAAATATTTTGAATACGTCTTTCTTTAGTCAGAAGTAAAGAAACACTTGCGACTGATAACTTACCAGTTTTGAGAAAGCCCCCCCCCCCCGCCACCTGACACAAACACAATTCCATGACTTCGATTAGCGATAAAAAGCTAAATATAAGTATTCATTTATTTCAAATGTCTGTGTAGAGTCCGTTAGGATCCCGTGATGGATCTGCTCCTTTGCACTTCCCCCTTCATGTGTTAGCAATTGGTACAATCATGCCGGCATTTTAAGTGTGAGTCATGATCACCATTTCTTTATACATATTATTACTTAACACCCTTTGATATATTTATCATCAATAGATAGCATGTGACATGTCAACATATGTTGTAACAGGGACGTATTTGTCCAATAAATGTACCATCCATAATGATTGCAGGCTTCAAATTTCAAAGCAGTTTGCCTGTTAATGGTCTGCTATAAAATTAATAAGTATTCAGGTAAAAGGCATACACAAATAAAACAGCTGATATATACAGTTTATAGGCTGTTTGGAAACTTGATGTCAGTTCCGTATTCATATTGAGCCCTTATAGATTACCTGGGATAACCCATCAGAGCCATGGAAAGCTTATTTCCAATGGGGTCCCTATCTCTTCTTCAAATCACAGGTTTGTTGTATGCCCAGGTTGGAAGTTCGAGGAACTGCTTTTATGAATATGCTAATAAATTAATTTCTCACTCATATGACTAAATGCCCTGCCCCAGCTCGACACATTATGGGTGCTACATCATTTGAATGAAGTGCTGTCAAGTTCTCCTAATATTATAATTAACAGCCATATTTCCTGCATCAATATGCATCAACCGACTTCGCCCAAGTTTCCTTCGGTCCTGACAACAGACTTCAACCTTTTGACAGATGGATCCATCTTTCATAATGTCTAAGTCCTGTGTCAGGGCCAAAGGAAACTTGGAGCTACAACTGACTGTGTATGCAAAAATTCATGATTTATTAAATTATTAACACAAGTAATGGTAACATTAATTGAAAATACACTTAGTTTGAATAAAAATCAGTTGATTATGTGCTTCATGTGTTATAATACTGATATTTAAAGAAAAAATTTAACTTGATTTTTTTTATTATTTTTATGCAGGGTTGAAAAATATCGGCCAACAAAATTACACGACATAGTTGGAAATGAGGAAACCATTAGCAGACTTCAGGTTTTTGCCAGGGATGGAAATGTGCCTAATGTCATCATTGCTGTGAGTGACTTAAGCTTCTTAATTTAAAGTTAAAAGTTCAAGCTACCAAAAAATCTTTTAACCACTGCACTGCCAAAAACTTACAATGCATTGCCTTGAAAAGAGGAATAAAAAAGAAAACTGGCATTAACACCCAAAAAGTATTTTTTTGCATTTTATAGGAAAATCAGGAATATGATTCTACTTGTTGATTTACAGTTTAAAACTTCTATCCAATACTGCTATTTATGCATCAGAAACTTGGGTAATTTGGGGACAGACAGACAGACTTTCTTTATTTCCTCCTTTAGCTCCTGTAGAGATTGTACATGGATCATGCCTTATCTTGTGCTTACATCAAATTTAGAATATACATTGTATACATAATCATAGTAAAGTGTTCATCTCTGAGATCATTATAGGTATCAGATCGGCAATATTCATCATCATTGGGGCCCACCTGTCACAATCCAGTTGAATATCGTTTGAACTTCCGAGTATAAATTGACACTGTCTTTCATCTTGCAGGTGATCAAATTTAACATAATCTGATACGTCTAAGAAATTGACTAAAAAGTCTAAGAGTTTATCGTGACTTTTGAATAGCGATGGACACTGGATAAGAAAATGTAAAGTAATATTGTCAGACCGTTTCTGACATATTCTACCTATATATATACAACAGTATCTCTATCGTACCGGTAGGACAATTTTATAAGTTCTCCAAGTTTCCATATATATTTAGGGAAATCCAGGCTTATCAACCACAATGGATTAGGACCTTGCTCAGTATGAATAGAATGATACATTTGTAATATTTCTGAGCAAACCATCGCGTCTTGCCACCTTTTATGGTAAAATTCTTCGACAGTTCTTCTACAGAAATTCCATGATGTACGTGCTGGACAAAAAATGTTGAACACATAGTCCAGCAACATAGTTGAAATCTCGATTTTTACCGAAGTTGTGAATATGTCATGAATGAAATTTTCTGCTTTGAGGAATATGTCACCGAATACGAAAGTGCACAACCGAATTGTAAAGAGAATTTTCCATACATACTTATTACCTGCCGAACAGAGCTTGTTCCAGAACATGAGTTTTCTTAGGTCAACATCACCGTATATATCCAATAGTCCTATATATTGCTCGTGTTGTAACAAGTGTCGGCGATGTCTTCTCGAAGCCTTAACACCTCCGTGCGGCATATCGCTGAACAAGGTCGAGGTCTTGGCGTGAATGTTGTGTTGGATTAGCCCATAGTTCTGATCATAGAGATTGCGCGACTGCATTATTAGCTCACCTGGTCCAAAGGACCAAGGTGAGCTTATGCCATACCGTGGCGTCCGTCGTCCGTCCGTCCGTCCGTCAACAATTTCTTTAAACGACTTCTTCTTCTTAACCACTGATTGGAATTTTACTAAATTTGACTGGAAGCATCCTTAGGTGGTGGGGAATCAAAATTGTACAAATGGTGGGGCTGACCCCCCAGGGGGCTGAGGGGCGGGGCAAAAAGGGGGCAATTTGGCTATATTGCTTTAAGCGACTTCTTCTCTGGAACTAAGAGATGGATATCAACCATATTTGCCTGGAAGCATCCCTAGGTGGTGGAGATTCAAAATTGTACAAATGGTTGGGCTGACCCCCCAGGGGGCTGAGGGGCGGGGCCAAAAAGGGGGCAATTTGGCTAGATTGCTATAAACGACTTCTTCTGTAGAACTATGCACTGGATATCAATCATATTTAATCAAAAGCATTCATGGGATGCAGGGATTCAAAATTGTACAAATGGTGTGGCTGACCCCCCAGGGGGCTGAGGGGCGGGGCCAAAAAGGGTTATTTGGCTATATTGCTT